>NC_042998.1:81144638-81154638 GCF_006345805.1 Octopus sinensis
ACACTGATGTGTGTACATCCATTACTTTTCCAAGATACCGAAATGCTTTTTCAAACTCACTCAGATTTCTTTTTAAGGTGGAGTTTGTTTGAGTTGTTACCTGTGTCATTTTAGTGTTTCTTGTTTTGTGCAGATTGTGTGTAATGTAAGTTTTAATAATTTGAAAGGCGGTATCTGTGTTGTGCGATTGACGCTATGTTTTATACAAGCTTAACCACCAGTGACTAGGTAACTCATGCGCAAAGTTGTTTGTGATATTTCAAGAGTTGGATT
This sequence comes from Octopus sinensis, assembly GCF_006345805.1. Classification (NCBI taxonomy): domain Eukaryota; kingdom Metazoa; phylum Mollusca; class Cephalopoda; order Octopoda; family Octopodidae; genus Octopus; species Octopus sinensis. Next base: position 81,144,912 of record NC_042998.1, read on the forward strand.
TGTTTATATTGTGAGTTGTACGAGTTGCTGGTGCTTTAATGTCGGGTATATTAAGTAAATCTTTCCTAGCGGATGTTGTCTCTGTAGTTTGTGTTCTGTTATTTTTCATTGGTGGTGATTCTGTATGTGCTGTGTGGGTTGTGCTACTGTCTTGGTTGTCAGTAGTACATGTGTTGCCTGCGGAAGGTGTATTATTAGAGCTGTGCTTTTGAACTGGATGTGTCCAGCTTACACTGTATACCCAGCAAGACATGACGTGCTGGCTGAAAGACACTACGAGATGTCATGATCATTGGCATGGTATATCTTTGTTTAAACTTATATTTATCAAACATTAGTATTTGCACAGTTTTCATATATCACATACGGTGTATTTCAGTTTCAAAACACTCAAACTTCGCCAGTTTCTTAATTTTATTCAGGAAATGTTTTGGATCACGATATCTATCAGTGTACTGATAATTTTGTTCCATTCTCTGATAATTACAACTCGAAGTATTGTCTTCAATTTCCCATCAATATTGATAGAGATGTCACAGATGTTTGTGGTCAAGTTGTTGACATATAGCGTGTAATATGATTCCACCTATACTTTTCCAGTTTTTATATTGAAGTGTGAATCTTATCCAGGGGACATAACCTCTAAACTTTTTATAAATGTAATTCGATTGGTAGTGACTGAGCAGCCATATACACATTCATTGTACCATTGCATAACCTGACCTTGATGTTTATATCATTTTTCCTTTTGTAAGGCGACGAGCTGGCAGAAACGTTTGCACGCCGGTTAGCACGTACTGGGGTCGACCTAGTCGACTTGCCCCTCCCCACCAAATTTCGGGCCTTGTGCTTAGAGTAGAAAAGATTATTTTATATCTGTAATTATTCGTAACCAAGCGTTGGAACTACGCAGTTAAAAACACGCCTTTTGTTTCTCGTTTAATCGAAAGCATTTTTGCCTTTGTTGACATTCATTTTGTTTTTTTTCCTTCTCTGTCTATTCATGCACAATATTAACTATGTTGATGTAGTTCTTTTCTATGCTTTCTCTTCACTCTATTATGAAATACCGTTTTGCCTTTCGTTTGTTGATTTTGAACTTTCTTTGTTGTTTTACCCTTACCCAAAATGTTTATATTTTTGCAGTGCAAATATTTTCCCGTTTGTTATATATCAAAATCCTATAAAGATCGAAACACTTTTGCTTCATAGATGTTCCCTTACTCCAACCGGCAGTTTCGCTTTACTTTCATCCAAAATTATATCTAGTCCCACTTGATTTTGGGGGATAGTTTTCCGTTTGTTTCAGACCACTCTCTCCCCATCCAGAAGATAGATATATTCTACTTGTATCACATCGATGGTCATCCCTATCTCCAATAAATGAGATCGCCGTTATATTCACTCACTGTATTTATAATAGCGAGCTCAGTTTTTAATATCGGATCAATTTCTAATTATATTTTCGGATTTTCATGTTATCACTATTGTTATTTTTCCGTAATTTTAATTTTATTAAATACGCTGCGCTTTCGAATGGCGATCTCTGCACCTTGGGCATGGACCTTGTTTTACTCTAGTTTTATATATTCAGTTGCATTGAGATATATATTAAGATCTGTAACATGTGTGGTCAAAGCCGTTGCACTACCTTCTGCATGTTGTGTCTTGCTATACATCATAGATTTTGGCTTGTGATTATATCTTCATGTTATTAATAATTTCAAAAACATTTATTCAAAAACTGTTTCTATTTTCATGCAGCTCATTCTAGTCGTGAGTATTTCCGGGTTATTTAAATTTTGATAATTTCCTCCAATTCCTTTGCAGATACACAGTTGCTTCATGTGCTTGATATTTTCTTTCGTGATAACAAAACCCTTTAGATCACCAATAATTATAATTTCTTGTGATGATTGGCCACTTCTTCATTCTTTTCTATTGTATGCTTCTATCGTCTCAATTTTGATGGTATCTCATTATGCTGGCTAACTTCCACCGTATGAAAGTCTTCGTCTATCTTGCAGTTTGATATACTTTTAACTGGGTCAGACTGGACAGGGAAAGTGAGATATATCTAACTGTTATTTTCCCAAACTCCATATGTCTTGCACTTGTGGAGGCGCAATGGCCCAGTGGTTAGGGCAGCGGACTCGCGGTCATAGGATCGCGGTTTCGATTCCCAGACCGGGCGTTGTGAGTGTTTATTGAGCGAAAACACCTAAAGCTCCACGAGGCTCCGGCAGGGGATGGTGGTGATCCCTGCTGTACTCTTTCACCACAACTCTCTCTCACTCTTACTTCCTGTTTCTGTTGTACCTGTATTTCAAAGGGCCGGCCTTGTCACTCTCTGTGTCACGCTAAATATCCCCGAGAACTACGTTAAGGGTACACGTGTCTGTGGAGTGCTCAGACACTTACACGTTAATTTCACGAGCAGGCTGTTCCGTTGATTCGGATCAACCGGAAGCCTCGTCGTCGTAACCGACGGAGTGCTTCCGTGTCTTGCACTTAATATATTCAACATCATTATAGGATTAGAGTGTTTTCTAGTTGGAAGTTTTTAATCTTGTGGCACAATCAACAATCTTAAATCTCAGCTTTGATTCCTGCGTTTGAGAGTCAATGGTCATTCTTGCCTGATGTTGACCATTACCATTTTGTTAAGGCACTGGCCATTTTATTCAATATCCTCACCGCACTGCTGAATCAATTCTATGCACTATGGGTAGGAGCTTTGCTATTTACTAGTTTGGCATTTTTACTGCATTGAGACTACTCAAAGTAATAGATGTGGAGGTTGAAGGCGCATGGTTAAGTGGTTAAAGTATTCAACTCACGATTGTAGGGTCACAAATTCGATTCCCGGCAGCACGTTTTTTCCTTGAACCAGACATTTTATTTTACGTTGCTCCAGTCCACTCAACCAGTAAAAATGTGTCATACATGTATTTCATAGGACCAACCTTATCACATTCTGTGTCACGCTGAAGTTCCCTCAGAACTAAGTTAGATTTACGCCTGGTCTGTGGAGTGCTAAGTCACTTGCACGCTAATTCCATGAGCAGGCTGTTCCGTTGCTCGGTTCAGCAGGAACACTCATCGTCGTAATCGATGGAGCATCACTTAAATACGTAGCAGTATAGTTGTACTATCTCTTGCATATTGTGTTGGCTTCAGAGCACACAGTGGGTTTAATCTTTGCTTGCATGTGTAACAACATACACCTGTTTGCAAGTTGTAATTCATTTCCAAGATACTTCCTTCCATCGCTTTGTCATTTCATTTTGCAGTCTAATTATTTCTTAGTAGTTTGCTGTTACACGATTTCTGTTGTTTCACTTTCTCCTTTCAAAACTGCCTGTCGTCTTCGCTTCTGGTTTGTATTTGTTGTCATCGGATGATGACAAAATTATTTTATTATTATTTTTGTTCCGGTTTTATTATTATTTGAATTAGTTTTCCATGAATATTAACTAGATAGTTTTGTAGTTCTTCAGCTTCTCTAGAAAAACAAATCTACTAATTTCATGAAGCCTCTAACTCCTGTTTCCGTGGGAAATATCTTTCCGAGTAAAGGATGATGACAAAATTATTTTATTATTATTTTTGTTCCGGTTTTATTATTATTTGAATTAGTTTTCCATGAATATTAACTAGATAGTTTTGTAGTTCTTCAGCTTCTCTAGAAAAACAAATCTACTAATTTCATGAAGCCTCTAACTCCTGTTTCCGTGGGAAATATCTTTCCGAGTAAAGGATGATGACAAAATTATTTTATTATTATTTTTGTTCCGGTTTTATTATTATTTGAATTAGTTTTCCATGAATATTAACTAGATAGTTTTGTAGTTCTTCAGCTTCTCTAGAAAAACAAATCTACTAATTTCATGAAGCCTCTAACTCCTGTTTCCGTGGGAAATATCTTTCCGAGTAAAATTTCGAGGTGACGTGTACTCTTAACGCTTTCATTAATCTTCTTATTATTTATTCTGTCTAGTCTTGCTCGCTCATTCCGTGTACATTTGAGAATATATCTCTTACTTGTAACGAGGAGAACCATAATAACGTTGCCTATGATCTGTTCTTGTTTTAAATATCTCTTTAATTCGCCTGTGAATAGTATTCTGGTTTATTGATTCCTAAATATTTATAAGTCTACGTTTGGTCAGTCTCTCATTATCTCTGTTACTAATTCAATCTTGATATTATTCATGTTGTGAATTAATTTACATTTCCTCATCGTTGACATTACGCATATATTCTTAACAAAATCTCATACCTCTTGATAATCGCTGTAATGTCTACAACTGTGCATCTAGCTATTCATCAACTGGTTCGTACTATATCCATATACAAAAGATGCTTCATTTTCTGTCCTATAACATTGTATCCGATTTCAACCTGTTCTAACAAGTTGGTTATACCTGTAAGCCCCAGACAGAAGAGAAGTGAAGCGATAGATTCGCTTTGGAATATCGATATTTCTATATATTTTGTTTTTGTTTGTTTCATACACAAGCATAGTTGTATCGTTGAGAACCTCCTTTTGAAATCACATAATTTCGGGTTTAGTTCCACTGCGTTTCCCCTTGATCAACTGTCTTCTACTATAGCTCCTGTCTATATGGTAGATAGGAACTCCGTTGAAGCACGTCGCATGTATTCATATACATATATACATGCACACACACACGCTCACACATATCTTCTAACTATATATACTTGTTCTCCTCTACCGCTGGTGGAGGATTTCCTTGTACCAACGAAATAATTTGTGTTTTGAAACACAACGCGTCCATGAGATATTATTTCTGGACGAACACCGCCGTCAATTTGCATTTTTGCGATGCATCTGTATTACGTATGATACACAGATTGCTGTTTTAATCAAATACTGCTTGTGCTACATATAACCGATTTTTAAACACACACGCCACATCACACTATACCACACATGCGCTCCCACGCACACACGCGCACGCCACATAAAAACACGCAATATGTGTAACGAAAAGACATTTCATCAGTGGTCTACCCAATCAGAGCAGGACGACTGGAAAACAACAAAACGACTGGAAAACTGCAACATTAATAATAACAACAACAACAACATGAACAGCATCAACAACAACTTCATCAACGACAACAAACATAATAATAATCCTTTCTACTGTAGGCACAAGTACTGGAGTTTCGGGGAAGGAGGAAGTCGATTACATATCCCCGATTTAATCGGCCCCGAAAGGATTAAAGGTAAAATTGAAATCAGAACGTAGCAACAGACGAAATATCGCTAAGAATTTCGCCCGGGGTGCTAACGATTCGGGGAACATTTGTCTAGCCAGCGGAGACCACACCCGTTCACTATCCAGGAGAATCCGAGGTGCCTCAACCTCAGCGCATGTCTGCGAACATTAACCAAGGCATCCCTAAACCTCCCTTTAAAGCGTTTCACAAGTGGCGACCTGCCCTTCCACTAAAAGCGAAAGAGCTGTCTCTCCAAACTGATCAACCACGAATCCGGACAGGTCACCACGGTCAGGCGGTAGGTAATGACCGATGCGATAAACACATTGGCCACCTGCGCCCTCTCCTTCAGGTATAGCCACCGCCAAGACCAGGTCTTGACTACTGCAGCCACCCTGCTCAATACCTCCGTCCAGTTCTTCTCTATCTGGAGGCCTGGTCCAAACCAAACTCCCAGCAATTTAACCGGTCTCTCCATCCAGTGCCCAACAACGCTGTCTGAAGGCATCTACTTGCCAACCCAGGTGCCGAGCTGCAAACCGACAGACTCTTCCCGGTTAATCTTTGCTCCTGCGTCCTCTTCGTAAGCCTCAATAGTCTTACCCACTTCACGTAGGCGTGCTACTGAGGTTACGCTGATAGTGATATCATCCGCGTAAGCTGTAACAAACTCCTCTGGACTAGGTTTTCTAGGGATGCCACTCAACCTTCGCAGTAGGGGCTCGAGAGCCATCACATACAAAAGTGGTGAGAGCGGACATCCTTGACGAACCGAGCGTCTGATGCAGAACGGTTTCGAAAGGAAACCGTTCACCCGAACTATCGAGTCAATGTTGTGGTACAAAGCGATAAACCACCTGAGAAAGCCAAGGCCCAGGCCGAACCGCGCAAGCACAGTCGCCAGGTATCGATGGTCGACCCAATCAAAAGCTTTAGATTAGTCTAAATGCACCAATGCCCCACCTTTGCCAGAGTTATCACCAACCCTCTCTATGGTATAGCGAATAAGATGGAGATTATCTTGAATGGTTCTGCGTGGGATGGCATATGTCTGTGCCTCCCGACTATACCATTCGCGACACGCGCCAACATTTTTGCTAAAACCTTGGCCAAAATCTTCACTTCTGCGTTTAACAGAGTAATGGGTTTGAAATTATCTTAAACGTCCCCCTTGTCCAGGTACTTTCTGACCAAAGTCACTACTCCTCGGCGCACAGATCTGGGGATAAACCCATTCTGTTGCCAGTTCGCGTACACGTCAGCCAGTGGTTGTTCGAACAAGTCTGGCATACATTTATACAGCTCGTACAGAAGACCATTAAGTCCCGGCGACTTACCCTCTTTGCAGTCGGCCAAAGCCTCCATCACCTCCACAGGCGTGATTGGCCCTTCGTAAGACTCCGCATCCCACCGCGAGAGACACGGCATCCTGGCAAGAAAGTCCTCGAGGTCTCTCCCACCACCAGGATCGCCGTCGCCCCCGAACAGCTGGGCGAAGTACTCCCGAAAGGCCTCACACATTTTCTCGGGTTCGTTTACCAAGACACTATTTTGATTCGTCAAAAACCGAATAGTGGAACTATTTCCTTGCCGAGCTCCCACCACTCGGGCCCATCCAGTGGCCTTGATTCCTTCACTTCCCATCGCACGTAACTTAGCTCTGGCAATACTTCCCATGTGTTGGGCTTCAAGATGCTGGCTTAACTCCATTCTGTTCACCCTTGCTTGGTCCGCATTACCAGTCCTCCAGGCTTCTTCTAGTTCCTTAACTAGACCATCTCCTATTCTACGTCCCTTCTTAGCTAAACTTATGCTAAACCTAATAGACTTATATTTGATGGCTCTTTTTAGGGCGTACCACCATTTGTTATTAATGATGGTACCTGTTAATCCCCTCTGTATTAACATCTTGATCCGCTTTATGTACTCCTCAATCGCCAAAAGGGACGTATTGTGTTTCCAGTAGCCAGATTCCCGACTATGCAACTTATCTATCGTCAGTTTACAGCTAACCTTCTTGTGGTCACTGTAACTGACTAGAAAAAACTGTGGACACTCGGCTATGGAATTATCTGTTTCTCTAATTAAAATCCTATCTAGATATGTTCTGGAGGACCCGTCACTATTTTATCACGTCCACTGTGGAGTGTTCGGGTGTTCCAACCTATATGGATCTTCTAGCTGAAATTGACTTAGCAGATCCCATAAGCCTGGGTTACATTTTCTGTTCATGTTCGAGCCAACACAATCTATGTGTGCTTCACATATTGTGTTAAAGTCTCCTAGCAATACTAGCGAATGCGAGGTGGCTAGGAACTTGCCCAGGTCACGAAAATATTAACTTTACGGGCCCATAATGTTGGGTGCATAAATAGCGACTAGCCTGATTACCTTGCCACAACTGAATGTCAGGTCAAGAACGACCAACCTGCATTCTGGGTCAGAAAAAACAACTTTTTCTCGGCTACCCAGTTTCTTTTTAGTAGGACCAACACCAGATCCCCACCTCCCGCTCGACTCGGAGAAACGTATTTCTCGTAGTCGTTCAGGAGGGGGAGTAGATCTCTTGGCCTCTTCACCCGGGTTTCCGTTGCAACAATTACATCCCTATTTCTCGACCTGATGTCATTTAGGAAGCACCCTTGCTTCCAACTCGACATCAGATCATGAACATTTATTCAACCAATGTGAATAGACGTGACTTACCTTTAAGATCAGGGCGTTTTGTGGAGAGGAACTCTCCACCTTTTCTCGGCTCGCTCTGCTTTTGCTGGTTCGAGCCTTCCATTTTCCTTTTGTTGCTTATTTTTCCTTCAGTTTCTCTCTCTCTTTCTTCCTCCTCACCGTCTGATTCTTCTACACCTTCTTTACAATATTTTTTAATGTGACCCATTTGGCCACACTGGAAACATCGGGGCTTACGCCCCTCAACAAAAATATTTAGAACTTCATCCCCTACTTCCCCGATTTCTGGGAGCTGTTGTAAAATTTTTGGTCAGCCTGCAGTATGAGGTTAAGCGTTTGACCAGTCCAATAGGTATTCTCCGTGACGGTAGCCTGCAGGAGGTTAATATTTTCTTCCCTGTTTGCTAGGACTGCCGCTATCAAGCACATAGGGTTTACTCCGGGTGGAATTCTTGGTATTCTCACCTTTGATGTTTTCATTCCCATGTAAATTGGGATTAAAATTGTGTCTTCCAACTCTAAAGATTTTACAGAGTGTTTTTGTGCCGTTTCTGCGTTCTTGAACCTCATCACGATGGTTCCAAACTTCTTCCCCCTGGCTAGATATGTAATTTCCTGCCAGATTGGTTTTAGACATTTTTCAATTTTTTGCTCATATATCTTATCAATTTTTCGAGCTTTTAAGCAGAATGTCTTAAAAATAATAATTTTCCTTTTTTCCTTCGTTAATTCTTCTGGTATTTCCACTTTTATTACTCCACTAGCAGTATCGCCCGGCGTTGCTCAGGTTTGTAAGGGAAATAACTATAAAGCATTTTTAGAGAGTTATAGCCAAAAAATAGCAAAAAAATGGAAAAAAAAATGATGGTAAATTTTTTTTGAGAGTAAAAAAAGGTTGAGTTGCGTCCCCTAGACAGTCTGTGGTTTGTTTTTTTTATTCTCGACCCCATGTCGAATTTATCGATTTTTTTCAGAACTGGGGGAACTTTTCAAAATTTTCGCTGCGTTAGTTTTGAATTATGAAATGGGCTATGTGTGTGTCAAGTTTCATCAGAATCCTTTTTGAAAGCCGTGGTCAGGGTTGAGGGTACGAGAAAAACAGACACACAGAACACGCACAGACAAACTGCCGTTTATATAGAGAGAGATTTCGTTCTGTTATCATTTCTTTGTATTTTAGTAAATCTTTTTTTGTCAGCTGCCGCGTTCCACTACCAGCTGCTGACGCAAAACTTTTCCTTTCTTCATTTTGGATGGTACTTTCTTATATATATCTGTTGGTATTCGTAACTTTTGGTAATGCCGGGAATTCACTTTCCGACACATCAGAAATGTTATCAAAAATTAAACTTTCTATTTTCTTTGATTCTCGCTCAGTCGATGATTCATCACCCGACGAATACACACTTTTCGGCGTCTTGCCGGCAATTAATGTTTTCCCCCACAGGAGAAAACCACAGATAGCTTTCGAAAGAAAACTATAGCACGATTTTTAAAGAATAAGTCCAACAATAGGCATAACAAGAGATATAACAATTAACAGAAACTTACGAACACACTCCAACAATAAATTTTCAATAACAGACGTATGAAATATCTATTTCTTTACTACCCACAAGGGGCTAAACACAGAGAGGACAGACAAACGGATTAAGTCGATTATATCAACCCCAGTGCATAACTGGTACTTATATAATCGACCCCGAAAGGATGAAAGGCAAAGTCGACCTCGGCGGAATTTGAACTCAGAACGTAGCGACAGACGAAATACCGCTAGGCGTTTCGCCCGGCG
>NC_042998.1:81159638-81244638 GCF_006345805.1 Octopus sinensis
ATGTATGTGCGCATGTGTTATTGCAGTAGAAGCCCGCGTGAGTTAACTTAAGCCTGTTAATCTGTATATATACGTTTAGTAATTATTGACGAGTGTGTGTATATATATATATATATATATATATATGTACACTCACACACACACACACACACACACACACATATATATATATATATAATATATATATATGTATATATATATACATATATATATATATACACATGCATACACATATATGTGTGCGTGTGTGTATGTACATATGTATTTAGATTTAAAAATTTTTAAATGTAGAAAACATTATCTAATCAAGTTTTCGTCACACACTTATATAAACACATTATATGCGTATACGTAACCAGGCGTGAAGTAATTACGCTACAAAAAAATTTTTCTTAAAACAGTGATTTGTATATATTACCCACCAACAGACTCATACATAGATGCATATAAATGTATGCAACTATATAAACGTGGGAATTCGTGTGCGCTCATGCGAAATAAATTCATAAGAAAACTTCCGTATCGATGGATATCGCTTTCATTTCATACACGTATGCACAAACAGAAATGTAACTTTCAAATTGTCAGACGTTCGTGATAGTTAAGCTGATTGTATTTAAAGGGGTGTGGGGCAGGAAGAGAAGGAGGAAAAAGGAAGAGTAGGGGACAAAAAGTGGGTGGACCCATGATAGTGGAGTTTTTTTAAAATATCTATCACCATTACCGTAGGGTTCGTTTAGAGTACGATATCAAAGCGTACGGTAATAGGGGGCGCTTTCCTTGGGCATAGTACAGAATGTAGCGTGTTTCCGTTGATCAAGATATTCTTCGAGACATAGGCGCCAGCATGGCTGTGCAGTAACAAGTTTGTTAACCAACCACATCGTTCCAGGTTCAGTCCTTCTGCGTGGCACCTTGGGAAGTCTCTTGCACAATAACTTCGGCCCAACCAATGACTTGTAAGTGAATTTGGCAAACGAAAATTGGACGAAGCCCATCGTATATGTTTATATATCTGTGTGTGTGTGTGTGTGTGTGTGTGTGTGTGCGCGCGTGTGTGTGAGTGTGTGTGTGTGCGTGTGTGTGTGCGTGTGTGTGCGTGTGTGTGTGCGTGTGTGTGTGTGCGTATGTTTGTGTCTGTGTTTGTACTACATCATCGTTTGGCAACCGGTGTTGGTATGTTTATGACACTATAATTTAGTAGATTCACAAAGGAAACCGACAGAATAAGTACTAAACTTAAAAAAGACAAAAAAGGCATAAATAAGTACTAGGGTCAATTCGTTCGACTAAAATTTCTCAGGGCGGTGCCCCATCATGGCCGAATTTGAATGACAGAAACTCGTAAAAGATACGTAGCTAGCTACATGGATAGATAGATACTTAGAGGGAGAGTGTGAGAGACAGAGAAAGGAGGAGGGAGAAAAAGAGAATGAGAGAGGGAGAGAAAAAGAGCGAGTGGGAGAGGGAGACTGAAAGAAAGAGTGAGACTGAGGGGTTTGAATAGGAGAAAGAGAGAGCGAGGGAAAGAGAGAGAGTGAGAGAGTGAGAGAGAGAGAGAGAGAGAGAGAGAGAGGAGAGAGAGAGAGACAGACAGAGACAGAGAGAGAGAGAAATGGAGTTAGACACAGAGAGTCACTTCCTGAAATACCTACACCCAACCTGACAGAATCATATGGACAGAATCACAGTATTCTGTAACCTGAAGGCGGCGATCTGGAAGAAACGTTAGCACGGCCGGACGGAATGTTTAGCAGCATTTCATCTTCCTTTATGTTCTGAGTTCAAATTTCGCCGAGGTTGACTTTGCCTTTCATCCTTTCGGAATCGATAAATTAAGCACCAGTTGCGTACTGGGGGCGATCTAATCGACTGGCACCCCCACTCAAAATTTCGGGCCTTGTGTCTAGAGTAGAAGAGAATATTCTGCATCCTGACCAGACCCAGACATATCTGTTGATTTCATTTGTTAGCTTTAAAGACATGATTCATTCCTGAATGTATTGTCGTACTTCTATACTCCCGCGCCGATTTCAATTTATTTTATTGGCTGATATTTTTGCATTTGTTTAGCTTCTTTGCTGTTCTTAGATTTTGAATTCTCCAACAAGATACGTCTGTCTTCTAGTTGTGACCAGTTCACGACGCATTGCGTTACATATATCAGATTTAACGCACACAATTACAACTGCACGAACATGTTTGTATGTATGTATGTATGTATGTATGTATGTATGTATGTATGTATCTATCTGTCTGTCTGTCTGTCTGTCTGTGCGCGTGTCTTTACGCGTGCGTTTCTACGTGTGCGTGTGTGTATGCGTGTGTTCGTGTGTGTGCGTGTGTGTGTGTTCGCGTGTATTCGGTCGTGTCCAAAATGCAAATCTAGTGAGACTTCTCACTTATGGTGTCCAATCATTCCTCACTTCCTAACCTGGAGAATATTTTCTCTATAAACTTATGTATTCGGTACTAAACCGACAGCCATCAAACTGCGCATGCTATCTCAATGGCTGCAAATAGTTTACGTGTTTGCGTGTGATACATATTACAATAAGAGAAGATTCCTCTGATAACAAGATTTCACTAAAGAGCTGACTGTATGGTCGTGTTTGTTCCAGTTTATTTATGATGAGTTTTGACACGAGACGTTACCACCTGTGAGTTGGGGAATTACATTATAACAATCAACAGATATGTGCACTTGACCTCAGATTTAAGTGCATTTTCTGGTCACACAGATCTTCGCCAAATGTACTTATCTACCACATAAGCATATATCTATCTATCTATCTATCTATCTATCTATCTATCTATCTATCTATCTATCTATCTATCTATCTATCTATCGATCTATCTATCTATTTATCTATCTATTTATCCACCTACCTATCTATCTAGCTCTCTCTCTATATATATACATAAATGTATATACATTTATATGCATATATGGATATACACAGACATATATATATACACTATATATATACATACATATATATACACATATATGTATATATATATATATATATATATACACACATATATATGTATATATATACACATATATATATGTATATATATATGTATATAGACACATCCGGGATCCGGGACCCCCTTCGGTCACGACACTGACCATGGGATTGCACCTAGAAAGTTACCCTCCTAGTTACAAGTCTGAGCATGGTTGTTTATGGAAGACCAGCAGTCGCCCATGCATACCGGCCTCCCCACTCCACGCCACCAGTGTTATCCAAGGGAAAGGCAAAGGCCGATACAGCTTGGCACTCGTGACGTCGCAACTCATTTCTACTGGTGAGTGAACTGGAGCAACGTGAAATAAAGTGTCTTGCTCAAGAACACAACACGCAGCCCGGTCCGGGATTCGAGCTCACAACCTCACGATCGTAAGCTCGACGCTCTAACCACTGAGCCATGCGCCTTCATATAGACACATATATATGTATATATATATATATACATACATATATATATATATATATATACATATATACATACGCATATATATGTACATATATATAAATATATATATGCATATATGTATACATATACATATACACATATATTATATATATATATATATTATATCTATACAATAATATGTTACATTACTCGATAGTCAAGATAAAACTCTGAGTTTCAGATGCCGAAGTGGAAATCCACAACACCATCTCTTCGGTTATCTGGCTATTTGAAAACGCTATGAAAAAATATATGAAGCTACCGTAAACTCTATAACCACTAAAGACACCGTTTCGACGAAGAAATACGTGGGCCTTACAGAGGGTAACTTCAAGGCCAGGTTCAATAACCACACTTTGAGCTTTAGGCACTGGAACAATAGAAAAGCGACACAATTATCTAATCATATTTGGTCTTTAAGAGATAAAGGTGTCGATTATAACATACATTGGAAGATTTTGGCCAGATGTAAGCCCTATACCAACGGCAGCGGAAGATGCGGTCTATGCGACATGGAGAGATGGCTTATCTGGAAAAGCAGCTTAGACCCTACTACATGTCTAAACACAAGGACAGAACTTTTCGGATCATGCCCACATGTGACTAAATTTCTGTTACGTTTTTGGTCCCCTAAAGAAAACGATATAGAACATGCTCTCTATGTTATGTTCCAAGAAGATTTTATATATTTTTATATATTTTTTATATATTTTTTATGTATTTTTATATAATTTTTATGACGAAAAATGCGAGCGATGTATAAGTACGCAGGCAAGCAGAGTTATAACACAGTAGGTATTTTTTCATAGCGTTTTCAAATAGCCAGATAACCGAAGAGATGGTTTTGTGGATTTCCACTTCGGCATCTGAAACTCAGAGTTTTATCTTGACTATCGAGTAATGTAACATATTATTGTATAGATAAATTTCCTCTATTTACATAATATTGAGGTTTCTTTCTTTCTTTTGTTATCTTACCGTTTTACCAATATATATATTATATATATATATATACACACACACATAAACATACAAATACATAATACATATATATGTGTGTACATATTCTTGCACATACCCACACACGCACACACACTCACATAATCTCACATATAAGCGTATATAACTTTTATCTTTTGCTTGTTTCATTCAATAGATTGCGGTCATGCTGATGCACTAACTTGAAAGTGCTTATTAATTTTAGATTTACTACTTATTTTATCGTTCTTATGCCGAACTATGGCTCCTCACACAGACACACGTACCCTTATTTGTTTCTGTGTTTAGAAAAGAAACAAAATCGTCCCTCATTGTATATTAAGTAGATCTACATTTATTTGAAAATAATACTGTAACAAAATTTTAATTTTTTTAGTCTTTAGTCAGTAAATGTTATTTCCTCTTTTCTTCTATCTAGATATCAAAGGAAATAACTATTACTCCCTAGAAAGTTTACTTTTGTGACCTAGACATCAATATTTTGAAACTGACCTGTTTTCCATTACATTTCAGACAGATTCAGCGCTGCGTTGCTGAAGCAGAAATATCTACTCCTTACAACAGATTTGCTTGTCAGTTGCTTGAGCTTAACACCTTGAGCGTGTCCCTTGGTGGCTGACAATATGTGCATCTGTGATCATGAGCAGGGGTAGTGGGGGAGCATGATAGCCGTGTTTTGAGTGGAATTCTTTGGGATTTGAATAAATATCTTAACAAATTCAAAGTTTGACGGAAATATCAGCAATTTTCCATACTTTCTAGTAAGCAAATAACAGTTGCTACCCAAGGATAAGAGTCGTGTTACACAGTGTACTCAATGTTTCACTCTATTTTTACTGGCGAGGGATATAAGTGGTATAATATGGTGAAACATGGCATGCATTTTGCCTGTTGAAAGGTAGATTCTAAATCTGATTAGATGGACCGAACTTTTGTTGATTTACAGTTGCGAAGGCTCAAGTTATTCGGACTACTGTTGTATAAAGGAGATAATCCAGTGCAAATCCATCACCGCCAAGGGCGATAGCAAAGTGGGGATTACTGAAAAGTTTTAAAACTAATGCTTATAGATTTATTGCAGGTGACAATTTTAAGGAAAGACATCTTGAGAAAAAATTAAACGAGATGGGAACAGATTAAGACACACAGTAAGGTCAACCCTGGTCGTCTCGAGGTTATAGTTGAAGAGAGTTGCCTAAAGCACCACGCGATAGGACTGAACCACGAACTATGTATTTGCGAAGCCAGCTTCTTACCACATAGCCACGCCCGCCATGCACCATTTTAACTCTGTTTTGACAACTTATTCTTTTATTTTTTTACTTGTTTCAGTCATTTGACTGTGTTGGAGCACCGCCACGTTGGAGCACCGCCATTATTTGAATAAATCGACACCAGTACTTATTCTATCAGTCTCTTTTGCCGAACTGCTAAGATACGGAGTCGTAAACACACCAGCATCAGTTGTTAAGCGATGGTGCGGAACATATATATATATATATATATATATATGTGTGTGTGTGTGTGTGTGTGTGTGTGTGTGTGTGTGTGTGTGTGTACGACAGGCTTCTTTCAGTTTCCCTCTACCAACTCCACTCACAAGACCCGAGGCTATAATAGAAGATACTTGCTCAATGTGTCACGCAATGGGACTAAAACCAGAACCATGTGGTTGGGAAGCAATCTTCTTACCGCACAACCACTCCTACACCTATTATCCGCTATTTTGTAGGAAACCACACTTAGCAACGCATTATTCTTTGGAAATATATCTAAGATTTTTATGTTTATTTATGGTTTACGAATATTTTCGAAACGCAGAATGCTCATGTACAGTTTTCGAGAGTTATACATTGGAAGTTGTGAGAATGTTGTATGGTAAAATGATTGTCGTAACACTCTGACCAGTAATTGCCTCTCTAACCGGCAACGACCTTACAGTCTGTAAATCTATAAATTATGATGAAATGAAAAACAATGAGATCCAACTGCCCTGTGGGCATTAATACATTCCATTATTCACAGTCGTAGAAATTATATATGAATGTAAGAGCTTACTGTGGACAAAGCTGCGTGGCGTTCGATTATAAATAAATAAAAATTACAAATTAAGTACATCACCAACGAGTGAAAAATACGTAATCCCACGAGAGATAAGTATAGGACAAAATACCAAAACGTACACAATGGGTGCAGGACATCACCAATGAGTGAAAAAGTGTATGTATGAGCATTCAGCTTCTACCAAACGATCTGCGCATCACGATATGATGAAATGTTTGTGCCGCATATCAATTTACTCTCTCTCCCCATCAAATCAACGTCATCTGAACAAGTGCATAGTGTACAACGTGTTAGGTGTCGAAATGATCGCGGAGCGACGTCAGATGAAGTGTTTTGCTCATGAATACAACGCATCACTCGATCTAGAAATTGAAATCAGGATCGCGAGATCGTGAGTGCAATACTCTAACCACTACGTCATGCGCCCTCTCTATCTCCCACACATACACACACACATATAAATGTATGTGTATTTTTCAATGTGTACGAATAAGACGAGAAAAATGAATAAATAGTTACCAGGGTAGCAGAAGTTTACATAAGTATCAAGGATGTTACAGCCTACTTATAAAGGTAGAAATTCTAGGGTTTAGTGAAATGTTTTTGTATTTCATAGATAAATATAGAAATCTAACGAAGAACTGTATTTCATCCTGTTCTCAGAGAATGCTCTTGTAAACATATTTAAAGAACGCGTTTATCGTCGCAAACATTGGCAAAAACATACTTTTAATTTCTATAAATAATTTCGACCTTTAACTGTCTTCTTACATTTCTTTTCCACAATCTATTTCCACGCCTTTAAGGTTTATTCCTATTTGCCTATATTTCCCATTTTTTATTTTTCTGCTAATTTCTTTTTTTCCCTATTTCTATAAATTGCCTTTGACGTTAAATCTATTAACGGTCATTAAAAGAAAATAACATACCAGCGTTCTCTTCATCATATATGCAGTAATCATATTCGGTTAAAATGGCTTATTAAAGTATTTTGTTTCTCTTTTTTTCCCTGATGAGAAGATCGCATTGTCTTACATTATTTTATTCCCTCTGGAACAATACCAATGTTTTCTTCGAAATATATGGTGGAAGTATAAAGATTTGAATAACACCTGCGTCTAACTCCATTTCTTTCTCTTTCTCTCTCTCTCTCTCTCTCTCTCTCTCTCTCTATATATATATATATATATATATATATATATATAATTAACAGAATGAGATTAAAAAAAAAACAAGGCTTTGAATACTTTTCAGAACATTTATAAAGAGGTCTTACAGCTGTTTCCGGGATATTTTATATATCCCTTCATCAGAGACGGTATGAGGAAATGTTTAAGTAATAATTATTGTAGAGAAGATATGAAATACAGAGGGAAGTGAAGGAATGAAAATAGAATTGAGATACGTAAGGATATTTTATTTGCAGTTCCATTATTTAAGTTTCCTGTACCTTGTGTGTGATTTCCAATGCTGTTCATATTTGGTCATTCCAAGCATAGAATATTGTAAACAGTGTTATTTGATCGAGGGTTTTTTTTGAGTGACTTAAAAATTGGGAATTTGTTTGTAAGGTCAAATCAGACAGGAAAAGACAAAAAAGAAGAAAAGGGGGAAGAGAGACAATAAAAAGAGAAAAAAGAGGTGTTTTAGCTAGTGGTCAGGATAAAATGATAGAAAGTAGGGGGAGGTGAGGGAGGGAGAGAGAGAGAGAGAGAGAGAGGGTAAAGAGTGAAAGAGTGTGAGGTATATTAGCAGGAGTGTTGTGACATAGCTGCATTAAGGGATGGGTAAAGAAAGTGCAGAGAGAAAGTAAGGGTCGGATGATGTGTAAGTGGGAATTAGTTTTGGTAATAAACTTCAGGTGGAATATATAGTGAAGTTCCTAGAATAGACTGGTTAGTAGAGAAGAAATAAAGAATTTATATTTGTGAAAATGAATACACACATACACGTATCCACACATGTATATAGACATATACATGCATCAACATATATATATACGCATACAAACTCTGATATGTTCACACGCATTCACGCCTATAGACACTCATTCGTATCTATTTTGTATATATAAATTCTTGTAAATAAAAAAAATGCATGGAGACTCATACTCGCGCATAAATGTATGTAAGTGTATATATACACGTACATACCCACCCAGGCGGGTATGTGCACACACACACACCACACACACACACACACACACACACACACACACACACATATATATATATATCTACACATACTCATATACAAATCCACGCTTATATAAAATATCTATACCTATACTCGTATATGCTCACCTGTACCCGCTTGCATGCTCATATATGCATACATACACACGTATATACACACATACATTTATACATGTACATATATACACACGCATATATACACACACATATATAACGCATACATACACATACACCTATATACACAAACCCATACATACGTGTATCCATATGTATTATCATATCTGTATGTATATGTACATACACCACGCATACATACATACGTACACACACACACATATATATATATATGTATATATATATATATATATATATATATATATATAGATATATATATATATATTATATATATATATATATATATAATATATATATATATATATATTTGTATATATTTGTCGACCTCACAAAAGCATTTGAAACAGTAAGCAGCACAGGACTATGGCTCATCCTGGAACGACCTGGCTGTCCCACTAATTTTCTACAGATGGTGATCCAGCTACACGAGAACCAGCGTGGCCAGATCAGACTCCACGGTGACCTGTCGGAGCCCGTCCCCATCTCTAACGGCGTGAAGCAGGGTTGTGTCCTGGCACCGACTCTCTTCAGCATCTTTTTCAGCATGATTCTCAAGCATGCAACTGAAGATCTGGAGGTTGGGGATGAGGTGTATGTCAGGTAGCGTCTGGATGGCAGTCTCTTCAATCTACGGCGCATCGAAGCCCACACCAAGACCCAGGAGAAGCTGATCTGAGACCTTCTTTTCGCGGACGAAGTTGCTCTCGTCGCCCACACAGAGCGACCTCTGCAGTGCATCACGTCCTGCTTTGTGGACGCCACGCGACTCTTTGGTATGGAGGTCAACCTCAAGAAGACGGAGGTACTTCACCAGCCTGCACCCAAAGCAGTATACCTTCTACCCCAGATTACCATCTGAGGTACCGAACTGAAATCAACACAGCAGTTCTCATACCCGGGATGCATCATCTCATTCGATGCAAGGTTCGACAAGGAAATTGACAATAGACTCTCTAAGGCAAATAGCTCCTTTGGCAGATTGTACGAACATGTTTAGCACAAGAATAACTTGAAGAACAAGACAAGGATCATCGTCTACAGGGCCGTGTTTCTCACCACTCTCCTTTACGGCTCGGAGGCCTGGGTCACCTGTCGCAGTCACATTCGTCTCCTCGAGCGCTTCCACCAGCGATGTCTCCGCACCACCCCCAACATTCACTGGAGTGACTTCGTCACAAACATTGAAGTTTTGGAGCAGACCGAGATCTCCAGCATTGAAGCCATGCTACTGAAGTACCACCTCTGATGGGCAGGGCTTGTTTCCAAAATGGAGAACCATCGCCTTCCTAAGATTGCCCTGTTTGGCGAACCCTCCATCGGCCGCTGTGAGAGTGGAACCCCAGGGAAAGGCTACAAAGACTGCCTCAAAAAGTCTTTCACCGCATGTCATGTTGACCACCAATGCTGGGCAGACCTGGCTGCGGACCGTGATGCTTAGCGCCACACGATCTTCAACGCGGTCAACGAGTTTGAAGAACACAAAAGAGACGCACATAAAGACAAGAGACGTAGGAGGAAGGCCCAAGCCGCCTCTGACACCACACCGGATGGACACTGCTGTGGACTCTGCTCACGGACCTGCCTTTCCCGCTCGGACTTGTCAGTCATGAGCGTGCCTGCAGACGATGTGGACAACCTTCCTAATTTTCGTTCACGAAGCCAAGCCATGATGATGACAATGATGATGATGATGATGATATATATATATATGTATATATATATATATATATATATATATATATATATATATATTATATATATATATATATATATAGTTATATAATTAAATGATTGTGATCCTAAAGTAAGAAAAGAGGAGTTAGATAAGGATTAGAAATTAAAATGGATATTTATAAGGTTGTTAGGGATTACCTATGGAGTATTGTGGAAATTATATATATATAATTTTTAGTTTGGGCACAAGACCTGTAATTATGGAGGATGAAGCTACTCGATTATCTCGACCCCTCTACTCAACTGATATTTATTTTATCGATCATCGAAGAATGAAAGCCAATGTTGATCTCGGCGGCATTTGAACGCAAAGCTTAAAATTAGACGAAATGCCGTTAAACGCTTCGTCCGGGGTGATAACGATTCTGCCAATGTCACTTCTTTTCGCTATCCCTAGGACTTCAGTTTACACACACACACACACATGCACATCACAGCTGTATGTGTGTGTTTGTGTGTTCGCTTGTGTTCGTGTGCTCGTTTGTGTTTGCTGCTGTTATGTGTGCGTGTGTGTGTCTGCGCGCGTTGTGTGTGTGTGTGTGTGTGTGTGTGTGTGTGTGTGTGGTGTGTGTGTGTGTGTGTGTGCGTGCGTGCGTGCTGTGTGTGTAATTTATTGCTGATTTATTTATTTATTTTTCTTTTGCCTTCGTAGAAAATAAAACAATTTTTCTAAGAAACATTCGTTCACTGAAGCAGAAAGAAAATACTTCTCGTCGATATTCGATGGCTTTTACCACAAACTGTTTTCTGAACCACGCCGAAATAATAGTCCATCCATTTACACATGTGCAACATAATAATTACAGAAAAGGGTAAACAGGAGAATTGTGTTGTTGTGTGCTGTTCATGCTTCACTTTATCTTTGAAGAATGGAAACCGAATGTTAAATATCGATTCTGACATCAGAATGAAGGAATTATTCAGAGCTAAGGAATCGGAACGAAACGAATACTATTCTACGGCGCCAAGCTAAAATGTGATGTTTATTGTGAAATTGTCACGTGTTTTGGGATTGCATTAAGTTATATATTAAACCTGTTTGTTACAGAAAGTCGATAGAAATCACTGCGTAAAAACAGAAATATAACTGAGGTTAAATATGGGTCTACGTGAAATGAAACTAATTGAAAGAGGTAGATGTAATTGATACGAAACAAAATATTATAATGATCGTTACATGATGTGCAAATATATATATATATATATATATATATATATACAATTTACAGCTATGAAGTTATTGATGCGAAATGTTTTCATTGGTGTGTATATTGTGGATTCAATTTATAGCATCTGGAACTTGTCAACACCGCTATATTATTGCACTTGCTTGACAGAAATGATGTTGGAGAGGGAATTTTCGAAAGATAAATTGCCTCAAATATTGACTGCTGCTTCTTTTATCAACATTGAAACGAGACACGGTACACTGTTCTAATGATTCATTCGTCTTTTTAATAACGATATTGATTTAAAATTTTGACATAAGGCCAGCAAGTTCTGGGGAGAGAGTAAGTTGATTATATAGGCTCCAGTGCGGCGCTCAGTTTGAGCTCAGAGTTTAAAGGCGGACGAAGTGAAGTTAAGCATTTTGCTTGGCGTGCTTACGATTCTACCAGCTCGTCGCCTTCTCGCCTTTCCATCGTAATAATATTAGTATTAATAATAATAAACCTTTCTATTATAGGCACAAGGCCTGATATTTGGGATTACATTGACTGGTACTTATTTTATCAATCCAGAAAGTCGACCACGGTGAAATTTGAGCTCAGAACGAAATGACGATAGGTATTTTGCCCGTCGCACATACGATTGTAGCTGTTAGCCGGCTTACTACTACTACTACTACTACTACTACTACTACTACTACTACTACTACTACTACTACTACTGGTGAGGATGATGAGGAATATGAGGATAATGATATCTTTTATTTGCCAATGGGGCATCTTATGAGAGACATTATGGTAGTTTATAATTTCTTTGAAAGCTTGCATAAAGTATGAAGGATGTAAGTTAAAGGAGTAAAAAGTATACATTAGTCGTAGGAGTGGCTGTGTGGTAAGTAGCTTGCTTACGAACCACATGGTTCCAGGTTCAGTCCTACTGCGTGGCACCTTGGGCAAGTGTTTTCTACTATAGTCTCGGGCCGACCAAAGCCTTGTGAATGGATTTGGTAGACGGAAACTGAAAGAAGCCCGTCGTATATATGTATATATATATGTGTATGTTTGTGTGTTGTGTTTATCCCCCAAGATCGCTTGACAATCGATGCTGGTGTGTTTACGTCCCCGTAACTTAGCGGTTCGGCAAAAAAGACCGGTAGAATAAGTACTAGGCTTACAAAGAATAAGTCCTGGGGTCGATTTGCTCGACTAAAGGCGGTGCTCCAGCATGGAGCAGTCAGACATAAGCAGACACTAACCTCAATACACCATCTTCGTTGCTCTTCTGGTCCAGCACGGCGAACTTACTATCTGAATCCACCTATCTGTTTTGGAGAAGGAAGCTAGCTACAATTATTTTGAGAAATACTTACCACTTACGCCACTGGAGTAACAATACTGAAAAATATTTCTTGATTTACGTCACAAACAAATGGAAATATATAATATAACAACAATAATATAAAGATCACATAATGAATTTACTTGATTACTACATGCTATCGAATCATGAATAAAATAACGGAAAGAACTGTAAGCATATCATATGTCTTAACAAGATAACATCTAATAATGACAACAATCTTGTCTATTTTTTCTATATCTTTCAATGAAATCTATTCGAGCCATGATCTTTTAAAAAAGCGTACTCGTTATAAAAATGAAGGCCACAAGGAAGAGGTATTTTTTCTCTCAATAAATACTATGACAAAACGTGATGTACCGATGTATATGTACTTGTAGTTCAGAATGTGGCATTTTGAATTGTATAAATAGAATTAAGAACTTTTGTGCAGTTACCCGAAGCAAAATAGATTTTTCTCCAATAATGGAATTTGTTGTTATTTTAACAAAATTTAACTACATGTTAAAGAAGCCGTGCATGCGAAGAAAGCAGACTTAATGTTTAGAAGAGCGAAAAGATGATGTTGTTTCCACTGAAATCTCATTAAATTCAAACAAAAAATAATTTCAAAAACTATCGATTGTAGAAGCGGTTATATTTGTAGATAATTACCGACGAAAATACGTAAACTAACGGGAACGGAACGTGCTGTTCTTCTTTCTTTGTTTTTTTACAGGAAACGTAATGCTTCATACTTTATACATTATATCAGAGATTCTCCAGCATGATATGTGCGTGTGTATGCGTGTGTGTGTGTTGGAAAGAAAGAAAGAAAAGAGACAGAGAGAGAGAGAGAGAGATAGAGATAGAGATAGATAGATAGATAGATAGATAGATAGATAGATAGAGAGAGAGAGAGAGAGAGAGAGAGAGAGAGAGAGTGAGTGAGAGAATTCGTTTCATTAAAAAGAAGCAAAATGGGAACAATATGAAGAAAAATAGTAAACTATTTTCCAAATCTCAATGTGAACAGGACGGAATTGTGTATTGGTGAAATATTTTGATGCAAACCGCTAATCATCGTACATATAATTGAGAGTAAAATTGCCATGCCATTTGAGAATCTGGTGGGCAAAGTTTGTTTTTGCATAATTAAGAATATCGTGAATCTAATAAAATAAAGAAAAATCTTGGATATTCCAATGTCCTCTCCAGTTCCATTTTCCGTTTCGGGAATTGTGGGAGAGCGTGCTGCTTCAAGAATGCTCAGAACAACCGATATTTACAATAACATAAATTAAACGATAAAAAAAAAACGTGTAAGGAATGAACTTACCAACAACGTATATTACATTATCTTTAACACAAGCTGAAAATCTCATTCTCGGTGTAGGCATTGGTGTTCTTTTTCTCCACGTGCCATCTTTAGGATTATAACTGTATCATATAATAAATAACAGATTTATGTTAATATTTTACAGTCAAAGTTAAATGTTTATACTTAGGACATTTCAAGTATTACTTTTAGCAATATATCCTTTCAGTACATCACTTGTTATCAATATAAACATATTGCACATGCATCTGTCTGTATGCAGCAGTTGTATGGCGGCAGTGAGGTGACAAACACACTCGCGTGCACACACACAAGCACACACTGACACACACACACACACGCGCACGCACACACACATTTGCCATCTATCAAATTCACTCGAAAGGCTCTGGTCAGCACGGGACTCTAGAAGAAGACACTTGTCGAAGGAGCTGTGGAGTGAGACTGAACTTGATACTATGTGATAGGAAAGTGATCTTCTTTACTACACAACCATACCTGTGCCCTCGGGATTGGGTGTTTACCGGCAATTGATAATGTATTTCCTATGCGAGAACCCAAACCTTCATTATTGAGAAAATGAAAAGAAATATTTTGCATATCCGCGTATATTAGATAACGACAAATTAGTTTATGCATACGTGTGTGCATGTGCGGGCGCGTGTGTGTGTGTGCGTGTGTGAGTGTGTGTGTGTTGGTGAATGTTTCAGTGTGAGTGTGTGTGGTGTTTTGCGTTGCAGCAAGGAGATTATTTATGACTGCATAGAAGTATCTAAGTTCGATTAGCTACTAATGTCTAATGAAGCGCATCTAGGCGTGTCGGTGACGTATGTATCTTGTTACTCGTACTGTGATAATCACTGCATAACCACTGCATATATATCTCAATAAGATGTGTTATTTCCTACGCTTCTGGAATAGGTGGCTATAAAACAACTGTTTTTTCATGGAGGTGGAGTCGTTGGCAGAGAAGGTAAATCGACGGGTGATTATACAAAGTTAGAAATCCATGAAAAGCATCAGAGTTTCTGCTGACGATACAAAAAGCATTTAAGATATTCAAGATAAAGTCAAGTCATTAAGCCATGATTTTGTGGGATTAGGTTTCACTTGAGACATCAATATGCGCACACAGATTTGTATGCCCCGTAAATACTGACCGCTTAGAGGCCTTGTTGATACTAAAATCTCATATATCCGAAGAGTTCTCATATGTCTAGGTGCACTTAGTAACAAGAGGCTGTGATACATTCGTTAAGCCGATTCAATTCAAATATGCTGTCAATATGTTTTTGTCAAAAAGGCGGCGAGCTGGCAGAAACGTTAGCACGCCGGGCGAAATGCGTAGCTGTATTTCGTCTGCCGATACGCTCTGAGTTCAAATTCCGCCGAGGTCAACTTTGCCTTTCATCCTTTCGGGGTCGATAAATTAAGTACCAGTTACGCACTGGGTCGATATAATCGACTTAATCCGTTTGTCTGTCCTTGTTTGTTCTCTCTGTGTTTGGCCCGTTGTGGGTAGTAAAGAAATAGGTATTTTGTCTGTCTTTACGTTCTGAGTCCAAACTCCACCGAGGTCGACTTTGCTCTTCATCCTTTCGGGGTTAAGCACCATTTGCGTACTGGGGTCTATCTAATCGACTGGGCTCATCCCCCAAAATTTCAGTCCTTGTGCCTAGAGTAGAAAAGAAACGTTAGTAAACCAGACAAAATACTAGTCGGTATTTTGAATCCTTACTTTCTGAGTTCAAATTCCGCTTAGGTCGACTTTGTCTTTCTTCCTTTCGGAAATAAGCACTAGTTGAACAGTGGGGACAAGGTAATCGAGTATTACTTCCCGACAAATTTCAGGAATTGTGCCTAGAAATGAAAAGGGGTGCTACATCATTTCTGTTATGTGGAAAATATTCCATCAATATTGCACAAATGATGTTGGCATCAATTTTAAAATCCATTCAAGACTTGGTCCCTGTGCTGTCCGCCTGCTACAAAAATCGAACTCAGTACATACAGCAACATTATATCACAATTACTTTATCTCAACTGGTCCATACCAAAATACCTCAAAACGGAAACGGATCGCATAAAATTCAAATGTTCACTGGACAAATTTCTCCAAAACATCCCTGACTAACCTCCTACACCCGGTTATGTCTCCAACAATAATAACTCTTTGCTGGAGTTGGCTATGGTGCCCTATATATGACTGAAAGACTTCCCCAAGTGGTGCTATTCAGTTAGACATCGCCTGGGCCTATACTGGCTAAAACCTATCAAAGTTATCAAAGTTATTTATGGTATTGATGGCAAAATGCCCAAAACAGTAAAAAATATTTTAACATGTAAAAATATGCATGAAAATCCGAAAGTTATTTATGCTAAATTATATACAACAATATCGTATTTGGAAATCTGGTGAATGCCTAATGCGAAATACTTTATTATCCAATATTATTAATTCATTATTTGAACATTTCAATTTCAGGACACAATTTCATTTTGAAAATTTACTTGCATGGTTGTGTCAGATTATCAGAGCTGACAAAGAATAATTGTAGTATAATTTGTTTAAGGTTTAAGTTGTTAAAAGGTAAATAATAATTCAATTATCGTCTAACAGTTTTCACTAATATTTTTGATTAAGATGACAGTATTTCATTCCCTGAAAATGTTGTAAAACACGTAACAAAATAAATATTTAATATTGATTAAAAGTTTGACGTCACGATATCATGGGATTTTTGTGTGGAACGAAATTACTTGGAAGGCTTGTAAATTTTAAATCTATTCATCCATCAAGCTGTTATATGCAATGATAAGAGTGGAGTTGAAATAGAAAGCAGATCAACGGGGAATTATAACGGTTTACAAATCTTGCAGTTGCAGCAGATTTGACAGGGGAGCATGCATAATGCAGATTAGCGTTTGAAGTAGAAACTGGCAGAAAGAGAAAGTAAAAATTCATATCGCGGTAGGGAATCGTGATCTTGCGATAATGAACACGTCAAATAATGATATAGTTCGTTTACCTGCTAACACCCTTGATGATACCATAGTTAACTATACATGGGGTATAATATTTGAAAACTAAAAGAAGAAAAGACCCACAGAAGTATAAAACAATGCTGAATACAAAGATGAGTCATTAATTATCTACAATGCACTTACGTGGAGGCGTAATGACCCAGTCCAATAACCCAGCAGACTCGCGATCGTAGGATCGCGGTTTCGATTCCCAGTCCGGGCGTTGTGTTTATTGAGCGACCTAAAGCTCTACGAGGCTCCGGCAGGGGTGGTGGTGAACCCTGCTGTCCTCTTTCAAAACAACTTTCTCTTACTCTTTCTTCCTGTTTTTGTTCTACCTGTATTTCAAAGGGTACACGTGTCTGTGGAGTGCTCAGCCACTTGCACGTTAATTTCACGAGCAGGTTGTTCCGTTGATCGGATCAACTGGAACCAACGTCATCGTAACCGAAGGAGCTCCACGACATTGCACTTACAAAGTTTAGTTTTCTCTGATGGTGATAAAATAAATCGCACTCATCCATTTAAGTGATCTCCCTCTAATCCCTGCGGTACATGTTTGAACTTGAACCGTCAGTTTTGCTGAGGATTTTATGGCTAAGATTGTTGTAGATGATTTTGTAAGCATAACCATAGCTAACTTTGCATATGTTTTACCAGTTTTAGATAGTTTGTTGTCTGTTCAACTAATTCATACCAGCCACTCGTTAAATGTTGCTATCAAGACTGGATTTTTCACTTTGTTTTCTGTTTTCAATCCATTCGTAAGCACTCACTGTTAGATATTTAGCTGGACGCCATTGATGAATTTCAGCGCTCGATATACCCTCTTGCCACATAAGGGCACTCCATCGGTTACGATGACAAGGGTCGCGGTTGTACCGATCTATGGAATATCCTACTCGTGAAATTAACGTGCAAGTGGCCGAGCACTCCACAGACACGCGTTCCATTAACGTAGTTCTCAGTGAGTTTCCGCGTAACAGAGTATGTGACAAGGCTGGCCTTTTGAAATACAGGTAGTACGCATTCGTGCCAATAGAGTGGACTGGAGCAAAGTGAAATGAAGTGCCTTACTCAAGGGCAGAACTTGCCGCTGGGAATCGACCCTACGATCGTGAGCCGGATATCCTAACCACTAACCCACGCGTCTTCACTTGACCATGCACGCACACACACACACACACACTCACAGACGCATGCGTAAACACACAGAGAGGAATAGAGAGGGAGAGAGGGAGAGAGAGAGGGAGAGAGGGGGAGAGAGAGTGAGAGAGAGAGAGAGAGAGAGAGAGACAGAGAGAAAAGTACCACTATACTCCGCTTTTCTTTGGAATAAACAGAAAATAGATCGGCCATGATTGAGACGCTATAACAACGGCAATTTCATGTTTAAACATGTAGCGTAGCGATTAATGGAAAATTACGCCGTCATGTGAGCACAACTAATTTTCCCTACAGAAGTATAATGAATAATTGTAAAATTGTCGTGGATAATTAATAATTCATGAATGAAGTTTCAGAAACCCCCAGACTGTCGTGCTTAATGAATGTTTTCATATACGAACAAAGGGCTTTTATTTCGTTCTTTATATCATGTGCTCCACGGCGCTCTTTATGAAAACTGTTAGTTCTCGTAGAGTCCAATTTGTCTCACTGCAAATGTGTACTGTAAGCGATACAACTCATTACTGTTAGCTAAGCGGAGATGCTCTCAACTGCGAAATATTAATTCAAGGCAAATTTATTTAAAACGGACTGTCATGAGGGTGGAATTATAGGCCCTCCATTTTCCTTTTAACAGTTGCATCAATCTTTTATTGTCTTGACTGATCTAGTTGCTTACACATTATATCATTACACATTGTCCAGGGATATGTCACTTAAACTTTTACTGATCCGATCAACTTGGCTGCGAAAATATAATAATTATAAGGAGCACTCCGTCGGTTACAACGACGAGGGTCCCAGCTGATGCAATCACCGGAACAGCTTGCTCGTGAAATTAACGTGCATGTGGCTGAGCACTCCACAGTCACGTGTACCTCTAACGTAGTTCTCGGAGAGATTCAGCGTGACACAGAGTGTAACAAGGCTGGCCCTTTGAAATACATTACTACTCCTTTTTGCCAGCTGAGTGGACTGGAACAATGTGGAATAAAGTGTCTTGCTCAAGGAGACAACGTGTCGCCGGGAATTGAACTCACGACCTTAAGATCGTGAGCCGAATGCCCTGACCACTAAGTCACACCATAGTAATTATAGCTTGTGTAAAATCTGTGCAATAGGTGTCTATTGTACCGTTATGCAGAACTGAGTTAGTACACATTATTTACATTATTTACATTGGGCGGATATGTGACCGCATCTTGTTTGTTGTTATCACAACTCTCCAGCCTTCATCAGGTGTCCTGGTAGAATTTTGAACCCAGTCATGGCTTCTCATTCTTAAAGTATTTTTGTTATACTATTATTATTATTATTATTATTATGATTATTATTATTATTATTATTATTATTATTATTATTATTATTATTATTATTATTATTATTATTTTTATTTTTATTATTATTATTATTACTATTATTACTATCATTATTATCATTATTATTATTATTATTACCATTATTATTATTATTATATTATTATTATATATTATTATTATTATTATTATTATTATTATTATTATTATTATTATTATATTATTATTATTATTACTATTATTACTATCATTATTATCATTATTATTATTATTATTACCATTATTATTATTATTATTATTATTATTATTATTATTATTATTATTATTATTATTAATTCTAGGCATTGAACTCGCAAACTGAGTGTTAGTAGCCCGCACTCTTAACCATTACGCTTGTTTGTTGCATTAACAATAAACAAGATCAGGACACTGTAAATAATGTAAATGATATAAATAATGTACAGAATTCCTCAAATAAATAAACTTAAATATTCGGAGGCGTTATTTTTAACAAAACATAATATCTTAGTCAGTGGTATCATCACAATATCAATAAATGTATAACCGTTAGAAGAATAATTACTTTTAAGAATCCAGTAAATTCTAGTGTAATGGAACATAAATTGAAGTCAAGTCTAATTAGATTTTTCCGAAGATAAAAGTTTAATATAAGACATAGTAATAAAATTTGTACTTGTAACATTTTTGTTCCTACTGAATTGCTATATCTGGTTATCCTGCACTAAATCTATAGGCGTGGTTATAGGCGCAGGAGTGGCCATAGGCGCTAGGGTGGCTATAGGCGCAGGAGTGGCTGTGTGGTAAGAAGCTTGCTTTCCAACTACATGGTTCCGGGTTCAGTTCCACAACGCGGCACCTTAGGCAAGTGTCTTCTACTATAGCTTCAGGCTGACAAGGCCTTGTGAGTGGATTTTGTAAACGGAAACAGAAAGAAGCCCGTCATGTATATATATATATATACACACACACACACATACACACACACGCATATATATATATATAAATAAAGTTAATCCAAACATGAAAACACAAAGAGAAAACACAACAACGCGAGGACGTGGAACAAGTATAGTATTATTGGACGCCCAGGAAAGAAGGACAGAAGGAGGGTTTCACATTTCGAGCGGAGCTCTTCGTCAGAAACATAGGAAAAGGAAAGATCCAAAGAAGGGAAGACTGAGGAAAAAAAATCGCCAACGGTACACACGCAGTATATATATATGTATATGTATATATTTGTGTGTGTCTCTGTGTTTGTTCCCTTCACCATCGCTTGACAACCTATGTTGGTGTGTCTCCGTCTCCGTAACTTAGCGCTTCGGCAAAAAAGACCGATAGAATATGTACTAGGCTTGCAAAAATAAGTCCTGGAATCGATTTGTTTGATAAAATGACGGTACTACAGCATGGCCGCAGTCAAATGACTGAAATAAGCAAGGGAGCAAAAAAAAAAAAACAGATACACAATGTCCCAGTATTCACCGCGTGGCTAAAATACATATTTTGCTTTAAAGTCAGTAATGTTCGTGAGTAAAATTTTCTGGCAGGTTTTAAAGTTTGATATTTAACATCATTATAATGGAAGTTTCCGTCGCAAAATACGTGCTAAACCAAACAGGAAAGTTTTGAGAATGGCACAAGCTCTCGTGAAATATGTTTCCGTGACAGTCTTGACTTCCTTGAAGCTATCATTAACATAATTGTTGGGAAAATATTTCCAATCATTAATCTAGAATCATATGAAGAAGCTGCTTCGTTAAATCGTAAATACAATGAATTTCACAATATATACAAATACGTTTGTTGGGTTTGTTGCTTTTCTGAGGGTTTATCTTAATATTAATATGCTCATAATATGTTCTTGTGATTGCAGAAACCCAAGTACGTTTAGAATATATCACAACATTAATGGCAATCGTCAGTAAAATCGTGAAAATGTTTAATAATAACTCCTTTCATATTGGTTCAAGTTTAAATAAGCTGAAGTTAATTACAGGAAATGAGTGTAATAATTTTAATTATTGTGGTCATTTTCTATTCAAATATTACAGTTAGTAATTAATGGATGTTTAATTGAATAGTTTAACAGGGGAGAGAAGGTGGCAAATCAACAATCGCACCTATCTGTGAACAAAAAGAGAACTGAAAACCTAAAAAATATATGAATAAATAAATAAAAACAGAGGTTTTATTTCAGAGTAAATATTCGAGCTGTTTTCTGATATTTTCTTTGCATTATAGAAAATATGGAACTCACCGAAACGTAGTAAGGAAAGCATTTTCAGTTTTACAACGCTTTTGCTCATTACGTCAATACATATATACTTTCCTATTGCACCTATCTGGAGCTTGAAGGGAAGGGTAAGTGTGAAATACTTGTGGTAGAGTTCATGTATTGTCATACGCAATGCTGATTGTCCCGCCGATGGTCTAATACTACTTCTCATCTAAAAGGTCGCCGTAATGGTGGGAATCGATCTTTTAGGCAACATTTTACGTTTATTAAGGATTTTTGTGTTTTAGAATTCACCCAATTAACATATTCTGAATAGAAATCCAATATTACAGTAAACAAATTGCTACTGCTTTAGAAGTGAGGCACTTTCTTGGAAGATAAGAATATAATTGATGTATTGGACTATATTATATTATTGATAGGTATATTTTCTATATAATAAACATGATTCGCAAACCGATATCATGAGAGGACAACTGTCATTTCACTTTCTTTAGGCAGAGTGTTTGAGGAAAGAAAAGGTAGATTTTGTGCTGGATTTGATTTAACATAGTTTTATTGGCATAAATAAATGAAACATCTGAGAGTAAATGAGACTATTTTGTTTCCAAACGCAATGGCCGTTATCTACCTCTTCTTTAACTTATGTAGAGAGTGTAATAATCATAACGGAATAATACTGTTAATTATTAACATTTATGACTGTTTATATTATCAATCCAGTTTAACGATGAAGTCAGGATGTGCATTAAAACAACGGAAGCTAGGAATTCTCTGTAGAATAATCTGAACTTTTGTATGAAAGTATAAATGGTGCATAATGTTTTAGCTGTCTCTAAGATCAGCCCAGTGTTACGGTTTTGAAAAGCCAGGCTTTTGTAATTTAGCACTGTTCATAAGAAGAATAGTTTTTATACATATACAGGGAAGTAATGATTTCTGTAGCTTGAAGCGTTCATTGTCCATGAATAAATGCAATGCAATTTTGGTTTTAGATATTGAAAAATGAAAAACAAAATATATAAACCCAATACAGGATGTGCTGGAAATATGCCTGTAAAGAAATGTAACGGGTGTAGTGACAGGCATTCGGTGAACGACCCCAGCAAAAGGTGAATTGATTTTCTGTGTGAGATGATTCTGACAACAAGTTAGCATTGAACATGCTACTTCTCTAAAGAGGTATGAATAGTTGAAGAGTGAACATGAAGGCATATTGTAATACGTTTGAAAGATAGAGAAGAAAGGTCCACTAATATAAGTTGTGACTGAAAGACCTCACGAAATTTGTTTTAAAATAGCTGAATCCAAAGGCGAATTTGAAAATATTCCTAACAAAAATTTACGAAGTCAAATGATTGTTTGTGATGTATCAAAGATGGGGAATATGAGAGTTATCAATGGACAACTAGTGGGGGGTCTATCTTTCTCTTTTCTATATTTCTCTTTCAATCTATCTGTCTGTCTGTTTCACTCTCTCTCTCTCTCTCTCTCTCTCTCTCTCTATATATATATATATATATATATATATATATATATATACATACATATAAAGAATTACATAATGAGAATGTATGATACATTATCTGGCAGAAAATTTAATTTGGAAAAAGAGTAAGCACATTGCAGAAAACGAGCGAAACATGATCTGCTTATTTGGAAAGATCATATTGGCTTATAAGTGAATGAAACAGTCCTGAACTAACCCGGTCTCACTATATTTAAAATCATCCTTTATGTTCATTTGTTGAAGTTAATCATAAACCGCGCACTTCAGTAAGGAAGGAAGATATTTGACAAAAATATAGAAGTCACAACCTCCATTATTAAAACAAATAAACGTGAACATATGAATAGAGTGGTGAATTTAGAGTTGATATTGGATCGTAAATAAGCGTCTTGATTTAGAGTAAGTGATCTAACGCTATAAAAGTCTCATGTTGCATAAAAAGATGTCATAAAAACGATAGTACTTTGACCTATGAAGACAAAAAAAAAGAAGATAAATGTTACTGAAATATTTTAAAGTTTGATATTTAATGTCATTATAATGGAAGTTTCCGTCGCAAAATACTAAACCAAACAGGCAAGTTTTGAGAATGGCACAAGCTCTCGTAGAATATGTTTCCGTGACAGTCTTGACTTCATTGAAGATACCATTAAGACAATTGTAGGGAAAAACATTTCCAATCATTAATCTAGAAACCTAATTGCTAGTTTGATTTGCCGAGGAATTACAACGTGAGGAGCTCATTACATTCTGCTTTGGTTATTAAACGTTGTAACAAGACCATCACGAAATTCTCCCATTTTTCAATACTTCTCCCCCACCTGAAATACACATATCTTTTTATCGTTTACTTGTTTTAGCCATTTGGACTACAGCCATGCTACAGCACTGGAGTAGATTTAGTCAGGCTAATATACCCCGGTACTTCAAACCAAATAACTAATACTTATTCTATCACCTCTTTCTTTTTTTGTGAAGAACCGCTTACTAGTACATAAATAAACCAACAACCGTAGTCACGCATTTGCGGTGGGGGGATCAACACAGACACAACGATGCGCATTCATAGATGCACCACATACTAATACATACGCACACACGCACGCACGCACACGCACGCACACGCACGCACGCACACGCACACACATATTCGTAAACGTGTATATAAATATATATACGTGTATGCAAACACACACACATATACACACGTTTTCACATGTCTTTAAGAGAACAGCCGAGAGTCCAGCTGGGTTCGTTGCTGAGTTTGAACTCAACTCATCAATGGCCGATATTACATCCTCTTCCGTTATGTTGATGTAATCGACGGTTGCCGCTTTTCCGAATAGATTCGTTACATCGAGAACTTCCTCAGGATTGTTTATTTATTGTTTATTTAGTGCTTCACTTATCTTCCCTGGGTCTGCAGTTAGTGATCCGTTCTTACCAAATAGTAGCCCTATCTTATAGCATACTGAGGCAGACTGCTTTACCAACGCGTAGAAGGTTTTAGGATTTCTTTTTATATTTTCGACACCCCAACAATCTCTTTCTTCTCTTTCTTTTTCATGGGAGATTTTGAGTTTATTTTCAATCTCGAAGAGTTTCTCTGTTAGGTAGAATTTCACACAGTCATTGACGTGTTTGTTTAAACAATTCGAAAACTTTATTCTCCGCAGCATGAGTATTCTCCTGTCTCGAGGAATGATGTTTTTGTGTGTACTGGCTCCCTTCTCTGGGACATATTTAATGCATATGGCTCGTATTATTGACATGAATTTATTGAATTTCATATCTATGTCTTGCATAGTGAGGCTTTTAGGCCAGTCCTGCTAGAGTATCTGTTTTTCAAGTGACTTCCAGTCAGACTTAGAGAAATTTATGTTGGAGAGGGTTTGAGTGCCATTTGTGCGGAGTTTATCTTTAGTTAATTTCGGGGCAAACATTGCCAGTTCTATCATGTTATGGTCTGAGAATATTGTTGGTGATATATTTAGTTTATGGATACTTTCCACATTGTTTGCAAAACAGAGGTCCAGGATATTTTTGTGCCTGGTTGGAGATCTTCTCTACTAAGACCAAGTAGGGATTCTGCTTGATATCGCTCTTTGTCAGTCATTCTTGGGGATATGTTACCCTCAGGCCACCTGACGTTGGGGAAGTTGAAGTTACCCGTCAAGAATATAGCTGTATATAAGTTGATCCAATTGTGTTAGTACTTCCTTTATTGCAGCGAAGATTTCCTTAAATTTTGCGTCATGATTTGAGGCATCAAGTGGGCGATACAATGTGCACATCACTATATCAAGTTGCTTTAGATGTACTATGAGTGTGTCACACATCGAGTTCGAGTTCGA
Source organism: Octopus sinensis (assembly GCF_006345805.1). NCBI lineage: Eukaryota > Metazoa > Mollusca > Cephalopoda > Octopoda > Octopodidae > Octopus > Octopus sinensis. The sequence continues at coordinate 81,185,724 of NC_042998.1, forward strand.
TAACAGGGTTGATGGTGTGTCATCTTCACGGGTGTACACTGCAACTCCACCGTGACTTCTTTTTCTTCTGTCCGTACAGAAGACAGAATACATTGATATGTGTTTCTCCGCATCATTTATGTCTGCAGACAGATGTGTTTATGTAAGTGCAATCTATATAGCTTGACTGCATGTAGAAAGATTCTTCAGGAGCGCAATTTCGCATTTGCTGTTGTTCTGTAGCAGGCCTCTTATATATTTTCTCTCTCTGCTTATTTTTGTTTCCCTTCCTGTTGAAGAGCGTAGACTCGAAACGTAAAAGACTTTGTCAGTCCCCGAGCGTTAAACCAGTACATCTGTTTGTTGTTTACACACCCGTCTTCGTCTTTCTTTTGTAAATTCCAACCATATATTTATATGTGTATATATATATATATATATATATATATATATATATATATATAATATATATACATATATATATATACTATATATATATACTATATATATATATATATATATATATATATATATATATATATATATATATATATATACTATAGCATCATGCTGACTAAAGCCTGTCGTATATATGTGTATATTTGTGTGTGCGTCTGTGTTTGTATCCCCACCATCGCTTGACAACCTATGTTGCTGTGTTTGCATCCCCGTAACTTAGCGGTTCGGCAAAAGACACCGATTGAGTAAGTACTAGACTTACAAAGAATAAATCTTGAGATCAGTTTGTTCGACTAAAGGTGCTGCACTAGCATGGCCATAGTCACATGATTGTAACAAATAAAAACAATAAAAATGTATGCCATTTGAATCCCGAGCAAATCCTAATATGCCCCGTCATTAGACTATTTTCCTTAGCCATTGCACAGTGACTAAGATATAAGCTTATATAAAAATGCCATTATTATTATTTACAGGATTATAAAATACGGCACCATATAACAAAACCATTCGCACCGAAAGCATTCGTTGTTCGAAAAAAGTTCGTTTTCTATGCTTTTGTTTTTGTTTTCCCTTCTCGTTGTTTTCAACGTTTTTTATGTCTTGTACCCATATATGCATATATATATATATATATATATACACATATATGTAGGTATGTACATACATGTATGTATAGATATACATGTATGTATGTATGTATGTATGTATGTATGTATGTATACAACATGTGCTCATACTTATATTCATACATGCAGACAGTTACAGAGGACTCTATACTCAATTTTATTTATGAAGATCAACTGTCATATTTGTGAGAATTATGAGGACTAAACCTTCTTATACTCCCTATTAGAGCAACAATATATCTAAATATTCCAGTAACAATAATATATCTAAATATTCCATAACAATAATATATCTAAATATTCCAGATAGATTCTTTACGAAAATTGTAACGAGTTTAAATTTATCATAACTTCATACAAATTTCCTTTCGTATTTTATTCATTCCATTAGTAAAACACCAAACAGAGGAAATGAGATTTTTTTCTTTTTCGTTTTTCTTTTTTATTTTTCTGAATGTCAGAAAGAAATTTACCATAACAGCCGACCTGTACATATTGCAGCGTTTTTTCGGTATCCTCCAATGATATACAGCACATTGTTAACAACAGCAATTTCGAAGTTGACGACATTAGAAGTTTGTTCCCAGCGCACTGTGTTGAGTGGTTTATAGGCGATTTGATCAATATCGTTATTCAGGGTCATGTAATGGACGTCTCCCGATCCTGATTTATCGAAAAGATATAAAATGTCTTCCTCTTTGGTGTCTGAAAGCATAAAAATATATTACATAGAAATATTATATGTATGATATAGATTTTCAAAACGAAATCATGTGATTGCACACACACGCACGCGCACGCACACACACACACACACACACACACACACACACACACACACATACACACACACACACACACACACACACACAGAAATACATAATGTACCCTGCACTTGCTTACACTGGTACTCCGTCGGTTACGACGATGAGTGTTCCAGTTGAGCCGTTCAGCCGAACAACCTGCTCGTGAAATTAACATGCAAGTGGCTGAGCACTCCACAGACACAGCACGCCGACGGGAATCGAACTCATGACCTTATGATCGTAAACCGAATATACCTAATCAGTAAGCTACGCACCCTGGCTTTTATACACGCAGACACGGGGACCGACACTAACACATACGACACTAACACAAACGAATAAGCTTCTTACTACACAGCCACGCCTGCGCTTATAATATATATATATATATATATATATATATATAATAATAGTTATCGCCATACTAATATGGCATTCTTATAAAAATAAGAAAAAAGCTGTCCGCTTATTAGCTCCATGAGGCCATCGCCTTAAGTTAGCTATTTGATACACAAACTGTATCCATATAACCTTCGAACAAGGGAGGTCAGTCGCTCCACACTACTTGACCGGCAGCTACAGACGCGTTTCGGAGTATTGCCCCTTTTCAATGCAGCGTAGCCAGCCAGTAGGTGTCGCTTCCGACAATCTCTGTTCGATGGTTTTATTTACCTAGTTTCGGTGGAATACATCCACTTGTTTTCAATAATAGAAATATTAAAATAACTAAGTCTCTCTAAAAGAGAACAGCGGCAGCGTTCCCGGAAAATAATAGTTTTATTTACCTAGTTTCGGTGGAATACATCCAGTATGGCGATAACTATTATTTTCCGGGAACGCTGCCGCTGTTCTCTTTTAGAGAGACTTAGTTATTTTAATATTTCTATTATTGAAAACAAGTGGATGTATTCCACCAAAACTAGGTAAATAAAACCATCGAACAGAGATTGTCGGAAGCGACACCTACTGGCTGGCTACGCTGCATTGAAAAGGGGCAATAATCCGAAACGCGTCTGTAGCTGCCGGTCAAGTAGTGTGGAGCGACTGACCTCCCTTGTTCGAAGGTTATATGGATACAGTTTGTGTATCAAATAGCTAACTTAAGGCGATGGCCTCATGGAGCTAATAAGCGGACAGCTTTTTTCTTATTTTTATAAGAATGCCATATTAGTATGGCGATAACTATTATTTTCCGGGAACGCTGCCGCTGTTCTCTTTTAGAGAGACTTAGTTATTTTAATATTTCTATTATTGAAAACAAGTGGATGTATTCCACCGAAACTAGGTAAATAAAACCATCGAACAGAGATTGTCGGAAGCGACACCTACTGATTTTTCCTTGGATTACGTCGGATTATTTTACGCTGTAAGCTGTTATGTTAGTTCGTTCTGTTCTGGATTTACACGTACAATTTTTGGAGTATTAACTTGTGAAACAAAGTAATTTTCGCCCTTCGGGGTAGAAAATTTCTTTTTATATATGAACTTTAATTCAGTGTGGATTTGATTTTTATCTTGTCTCTTGTGACAAGTCACTTGCATTTTATTATGGATCTTGACTTAACGTCAAATTCTGATTTTCCCGAGATGGGAGAAGTTATAAAGCAAAAGGATACAAAGGAGAAACAAAGTTTTTCGGAAGCCGTTGGAGGCAATGTTATAGAACTGGAAGTAACAATGGAGGATCTCTTCAAGTTCAGAAAGTTCATACAAAGGAATGGAGAAGAAACGAGAATAATACCGCCCCCTGACACCTTACAAGCAATCCGTGAGAAGACGTTAATTATAAGGTATATAATATTAAGGAAAAAAAGATTGCAGATGTAAGAAATGAATTGGTAGAACGGTGCATGGCACCAATTTGGAACAAGGTTCGCTATGTTGGCCGAGGAGTGAGAAGCGCTACTATTGAAGCGCATTTCGAGTCGGCTAGCATAGCGAAGGAATTTCAACTCAAACGTTGAAGAGTGCAGACATCCTGTTGCTGCCCACGTACTTAGGGCGCAGAACAGCTAAGATAACAATAGAGGATATACCAACAGGTTACGATGTAATGTGTGCAGCAACAGCGGTCGTATTCGACGTAGAAGAGAAATTAAACATTTTAAACATGAGGATGAAAGAGGCAAAATTTTGGAAAGGTCAGCAGCTTGAAATGATCGTTCAAGCTGACAATGCAACGCTGGAGAGTTTGCCAGACAGGGTCTTCGTGGGGGATGGACACACTGCGCGGGTATCGGTGGAGGGACGTAGGCCCAGATGTTTCAAATGTGGGCAGAAGGGTCACGTCCGCTCAGAGTGCAAAAAGAAAAAACCCGTTAATGCCCCCATTCAAACCGCTGTGGAGAACAAAGCAGACATCACAGCAACAACAAAAGAGAATACCCGGAAAAAGCAAAATGAAAGTCAAAAGGAGGAAAAGAAAATGAATGGAAAACAAAGCGAAAACGAAAACGAGGTGAAAATATTTTATCAAATGGAAAAGAACTGGAAGTAATGGAATATACGACTGTAACCAACAAAAGGAAGAAATCCAATACCCCGGACTCCCCACCCCAAACAAAAAGAAAAACAAACGCAGAACAACACAAAAAAATTATCCAATCCCACCCCGCTGGCACTACTTTTGTAGGCCAGCATTTCATTAAACCCCAGTCCCCAACTTTAAAAGGATTCAAAAAAACCGATAGGTGCATTGCTTATAACACAAAAAACGAGAGAGTAGTTTGGTACATAAAGGCGAAACCAAACATAAAATGTTTCAAATCATCGGAAAAAAACCCGGATTGGAGGTATGCGAAGGTTGGAGAGGAGGAATGGAAGGAGAGACTCTTCCAACTACACGTGAGGGACAACCTGATTAAAGATGTCACACAAGAGGTGATAGCTGGAAAATTGAATATTAGCCCGGCAGCCACTCCATCCCAGAGCCCGGTGGCAACGCCGGTTAAATGCCCAGCAACAACGGAGAGTGTGGGGGAAGCAGGCAGACAAAAGCTGCCATGCTCCCTCTCACAACCGTAAGTAACAAACTTTCTTCATTCATCGATGATTAAGTTGGGCTGTATAAATGTGCGTGGAATGGGGTCGAAATGGAAACAGGCTTGCTTGCTGGACGACCTCAGGACACACAGAATAGATGTAGCCATTGTCACCGAGTCCAAGATGAGAGGAACCCAAGCGTTCTCGCATCTTCTCAATGGTTACGAGAAATTTATTTCTCCTAGCCGAGGAGGAAGTGCAGGCGTGGCAGTCCTTATCAGGAAGAACTTGGACTTACAGGTAAGTACTGTCTTTATGGACCCAGAAGGTAGGCTGGTTGTCCTCGATGTAACTCACGTAAGTAAGCAGTCCTTCAGGTTGGTAGCTGTTTATGCTCCTAATGAGGGTAGGCAGACTGGTTTTTATCGGAACTTGGAGCACTTTCTAGTGACGTCTAAAACGGTAGTATTGGTAGGGGATTTCAACACTATCATCGATGCGCGGATAGATAGTGTGGGCTCGTCTGATAGAAGGGGGAATCCTTGCCTTAAGGGTCTACTGACGAGCTTTAATCTAGTAGATCGGTTTCGAATGGATGAGCCGAGCATTCCACAGTGGACGTGGAGTAACAATGACGGCTCACGCAGATCGTATATAGATAGGGTATTTGTTAAAGAACGAGATAGGAATAGCATTAGCTGTCCACAATTTTGTATTGTGCCTTACACGGATCACAAATTAGTGACGTGTGAGGTACATGTAGATAAATGCCATAGACAGGGACCCGGATACTGGAAAATGAACAAGTCTATTTTGGCTTGTGAAGCTTTCCGTAACCGGATTATGGAATTAGTCCAGAGGGCATTATGTGGAACCATCATTAATAATAGATGGTGGATCGCCCTCAAAAGAGCCATCCGTTTGGAGTCCATTAGATTTAGCAACCAGCTAAGTTTAGATAGGACTAGAATAGAGGGCGATTTAGTTAAGAACTTAGACGAGGCAATGGGATCTGGCTGTGCACCTAGAGTGTTAGCAGAGAGAACGATCTTGTACCGTCACCTCAATGCCAAGCATGAAGGATGTAGAGTCAGAGCTAAGCTACGTGCAGTGAAACGAGAAGGTATTAATGTTGCCGGATGGGCACGTCGTGTGGAGAGTCAGAAGGGCAAAAAGTCCTCTATTAAGTCTTTAACTGACGAACAGGGACGCAAAATCTATGGACAGGAGGAGATACAGAAGGTCTTTCAAAAGCATTTCGCTCGGTTGTTTGGGGAGGGCGATCCACTCGAGCGAGGGGAGGACTTACAGAACTTCCTAGCTGGTGGGCCTCGGCTCTCGCCAAGCAGAGCGGAACGCTGTGAAGGACCGATTACTCCCGCGGAGGTAAGAGGGGTTTTGGCTGAATGCGCCCGGGAAAAGTCGCCGGGACTGGATGGTCTGCCCTATGAGTTTTATTGTTGTATGCCGGACTTGTTCGGGGACATACTGGCAAGCGTCTACGCAAACTGGCAACAGAATGGGAGGATTCCCAGTTCTGTGAGCCGGGGAGTTGTGACGCTGATCCAGAAAGACCCGAGCAAGGGGGATAATATTAGTAATTATAGGCCCATAACTCTACTTAATGTAGAGTTAAAGATTTTGGCCTAGGTGTTAGCAGAAAGGTTGAAGGTCGTCATGGAAAAACTTGTCGGAAAGGCACAGACATGTGCAATCCCAGGCAGGTCGATCGAAGATAATCTTCACCTTCTACGCTACACTATAGACAGGGTTGGGCAATTAGCCGGCAAAGGAGGGGCATTGGTCCATTTAGACCAAAGTAAAGCATTTGATAGGGTAGATCATCAGTACCTGGCGACGGTTCTCGAAGCGGCTGGGCTAGGTCCTGACTTTCGCGGGTGGATATCAGCTATGTACAGCGGTATCAAGTCCACAGTCCAGATAAACGGTTACTTAACGGAACCGTTTTCGATTAAGCGTTCAGTTCGTCAAGGATGTCCCTTGTCCCCTCTCCTGTACGTTTTGGCTCTTGAGCCATTGCTGCGGAAGTTGGAGACGGTGAGATGCAATCCTAATGAAATCGGATGCGGTAAGTCTGTTTCTGCGTATGCGGATGACGTCACCTTCATCGTGTCCAACGAAGCACAACTAACTCGTGTAGAAGGTGCTCTCCGAAGATACGAAGCGGTGGCTGGGGCAAAAGTTAACAAGGACAAGTCCACTGGTTTGCGCCTCGGCACCTGGAGGAACAAGCCGATATCGTCCAGTGTTGTTGGACACTGGACAGATGGTCCTGTTAAATTGCTTGGAGTTTGGTTTGGTTCAGACTCCCAGACGGAGAAAAATTGGAGCGAGGTAGTGACCAAGGTAGAAGCCATAGTTCGGGAGTGGTCCGGAAGGCATCTTTCCTTGAAAGGGAGGGCGGAGGTGGTACAGGTGTTATAGCATCTGTAATCACCTATCGCCTGACTGTCGTGCCTTGCCCCGATTTGTGGCTAAGCAAGTTGGATCGACTCCTTTTCCGCTTTTTGTGGAAGGGAGGAAAGCCACTTGTAAGGCGCTCCGTGTGTTGCCAGGAACCACTAAAGGGTGGGCTGGGGATGCCTTGGTTAATGATGCGCAGGCATGCGCTGAGACTGAGACATCTCTGGTTTCACCTGGAAGGTGATAAGGTGTGGAGTCCGCTGGCAGATAATTTCTTCCCGCAACCGGACTCTATGGAGAGATTTAAACCCGGTTTCATTAAAAGACGGAACCTGACTTTATGGCAGAAAGAGTGCCGACAGGCACTCTGGCTGATCCACAAGATAGGCAAAGCCGGCTGCGGGAATACCACCTCGACATTTTATAGAAGGATGGTAGAGGCAAAAAATGACGACGTCCTAAGAGGGGCTCTGGGGTTCGATGAGGATCAACTATCCGACCTGTTTAAGAAGACTTTCAAGCCGGGGTATTTGGACAATTACCAAAAATCCCTGACTTGGCAGTGCTATAGGAATGCTCTACCTGTTCGCGATAAGTTATATAGGCATGGAATGTCAGTGCCACCGACATGTCCAAGATGTGGGTTGGACGATGAAACCGTCCAGCACGCTTTTGTACATTGTCAGGAGCTGTCAGGCTTAATAAGTTACGTAGAACACGTGTTGCCGCATCTGGGACGAGTACAGCTATCGGCTGGTTCTATAATAAAGATGATACCGCCAGCTGGACTCTCAAAGGAAGGTGAGGCTTGTTTTCACTGTACGGTGGCAGTACTGAAAGAGTGTGTGTGGAGAACTAGATTGGAAGGTTTGGTGTCAGGATCATTGTCTCTGGATATGGTATGTTAAAATACTTCAGATACCATCTAAAGAGCAAGATGGATTTAGAGAAGAGGAACCTGACACAGAAAAAGTATGTGAATCGATGGAAGGATGTGATAAAAAAAGGCGGGTGTGAGTAACCCTGCTTGGTCATCATGAAGGGAGAAAATAGTCTCTGGGCTCTTAGGCTGTCGGGTAAGAATCCTGACTGTGATATACCTAGCTGGCCAAAATCATTTTTAATTTTAAAAAAAAGGAGAAAAGTAAAGTCTAGTATCATAATCAATAATCAACATATGTAAATATCAAACGAACAACGTAAACTTTTTGTAATTATGTTTTGTATTGTAATGTACTATCTCTGTAAGATTTTTATAATCATAATAAAGATTTAGGAAGCGACACCTACTGGCTGGCTACGCTGCATTGAAAAGGGGCAATACTCCGAAACGCGTCTGTAGCTGCCGGCCAAGTAGTGTGGAGCGACTGACCTCCCTTGTTCGAAGGTTATATGGATACAGTTTGTGTATCAAATAGCTAACTTAAGGCGATGGCCTCATGGAGCTAATAAGCGGACAGCTTTTTTCTTATTTTTATAAGAATGCCATATTAGTATGGCGATAACTATTATTTTCCGGGAACGCTGCCGCTGTTCTCTTTTAGAGAGACTTAGTTATTTTAATATTTCTATTATATATTATATATATATATATATATAATATATATATATATATATATGTATGTATGTGTATGCATGTATGTGTATGTATGTATGTGTGTGTATAGACGTACATACATACTTAGATACATATACATATATATTGGTGAGAGTGAGTCTACGCGCATCTGATGTGCGCAAATGTGACTGTGTGACGTATATACGCACATCTGTTCATACTTATTTAATTGTTAATTAAACCATTTGTTTCAATGGATCCGAAGATAGACGAACAAGATACGTTCACGATAATAAATGTCGACACTAAAACGGTACACGATTTTACTATAAAACTGATGTCGGTGTGTTGCGGGAAAATATCCGACATTTTTTTTTGTGACGCAAATCTTTCGTAATATGCCGGATTTTCTTGTCAACCAAATCGTTCATTTGGAGACAAATGTCTTGCGCTCAAAGACGTCACAACTAGTATATGTCTAATACAATAACAGAACCAATATAATTCGTATGACTAAAATTTACATGATTTTTTTGTGCCATTCTAATTTCCTTTCTGAGATTTGCTTTAAAACGAAAGCTAATGTAATATCCTAACACTGTCTTTATCACCAACTCCCCCCAAAAGAAAAAGAACAAACATAATAGTTTTAAGAACATTAGTGAAATTATGTGGAGGCAAATGGCGTAGTGGTTAGAATATCCGGTTCCTGAGCGTAGGGTTGTGAGTTCAATATCCGCTGGGGTTTTCTTGAGCAAGACACTTTATTTCAAGAATAAGTTGTGTCTGTAATTTACAGGCCCAGCCTTGTTACATTCTTTGTCACGCTTAATCGCCTTGGAAACTATGTTAATTGCATGCGTGCCTATGGTGTGCTCAGCCATTTGCTGGTTAATTACACGAGCGGGGTTTCTGTTGATCCAGTCAGCTGAAACAATCGTCGTCGTCGCCGACGGTATGCCCAGTCGACCAGTGTGTAGATTTAGTATTCACTATTTAATTTCGCATTCCGTTATAGTTGAGTGTTTGTGAAAACTTAGCTGAATGGACAGTTGCCGTACGAGCATTGTGGCTAGAGAGAAATTGTATTTTAGGTTGCAGATACAAAGGTAATGCGATATGTATGTTTTGCAGTTTGCTTTGCAGATAAAAGCCAGAGACTGCTGGAAGCATAAACATTTATGGCATTTTAATCTGGTCAAATTGTTTATAATGTCTCTTAAAATAATATTGACAGGTAATGAAATACATTTTACACATGCAGAATTTAAATGGTTGGTGTCATCTGTAAAGCATGATCCGTTTGAAGCATTTTCTGTTTCAAACGTAGAATAGTGTAATTTTAAGGTGGCGAGCTGGTAGAAACGTTAGCACGCCGGGCAAAATCTTTAGCGGTTTTCCGTCTGTCTTTATGTTCTGAGTTCGAATTCCGCCGAGATCGACTTTCCCATTCATCCTTGTACTGGGGTTGATCTAATCGACAGGCCACCTCCCCCAAAATATCGGGCTTTGTGCTCCGAGTAGAAAGAGATTGTAATTTTACCCTTCTTGCTATCACAGTCATTTTCAAATTTTGAGGTGTCATATTTAACTATAGACTATGAATGTAAGGTTAAGGAATTGTACTAATAACTACTGATTATTCATTAGTACAGTCAGTGTACACATTTTATACCAAGTGTTGTAAATTTTATACTGTATTGTATGACATTTGATATGTCGTGACTTCATTCGTGTTGTCACTCTAATCACTTCATTTGGCTATCAGCATGTGAACGACATTTATACATTTATTTTCATCAATCACTGGCCCCTTTACTGGCTCCTATCAAATGTCAACCGTTAAAACTTATTCACATATTCGCTATTTTCAGACACCATGGAATTTGGTAGTGTTTTTAACGTTGCTATAAATACATAACACATTGACACGCTTAGAAATGGCTTTTTTTTATTCGTAATATTTTTAAAGAATATTTGTCTGGATACAATTAGCAGAAACAGCAGCATCTACTGTGCGAGATGGCTGACATTATTTTATTCTTTTATATGTTTCAGTCATTTAACTGCGGCCATGCTTGAGCACCGCCTTTAATCGAACAAATCGACCCCAGGATTTATACTTTATAAGACTAGTACTTATTCTATCGGTCTCTTTTGCCGAACGACAATGTTACGAGGACGTAAACATACCAACATCGGCTGTCATCTTTGGTGGGGACAAACACAGACACACACACAAATATATATATATATATATATATATATATATATATAAATACGACGGGCTTCTTTCAATTTCCGTTTACCAAATCCACTCACAAGGCTTTGGTCGGCCTGAGGCTATAGTAGAAGACACTTGACCAAGGTGCCACGCAGTGGAACTGAACCCGGAACCATGTGGTTGGTGAGCAAGCTACTTCATTTCAAAAAATTTTGCCATAAAGGCATGATACAGAGTAGCTTTCTGGCTGGACAGAAACACTGATGAGATGAATGATGAAATAAAATGATATTAATGGGAGAAGACAAAAAACACCCGCCGATTTTTTGCTTCGTTAAAGCAGTATTTTTTACACAAAAACAAACCGAGGTATTTGACCTCTTACTTCTGTTTTACAATTATTGGACTTAATAGTCCATGTACAAATTGAAACATTATTAATTTTAACACAAAAAATAGGCCGACGTACTGAACCTCTTACCCCCGTTTTTACAGTTATTGGGCTCAGTAGTCCATTTACAAGTTAAAACATTATTTTTACACAAAAAACAAAACGAGGTATTGAACCTCTTACTTCCGTTTTAATAATTTTTGGACTTAATAGTCCATTTACAAATTAAGGCGCTGAGCATCTTACACACTTAAACATTATAACACTGAAGCTTTGTCAATTTTCCTCCCCAACATCACTTGTGCCCGCATATACCGCCATTATCCACTCGTATCACGGGCAATGTTATGGCCTCCACAGCTATCTGCAGAGGCCATTCGGGTTCCCGTGTGAAAGTTAAAGGTATTCCCTTATAGTGTTTTTCTACCACCTTTCCTACCTCTCCACCTCTATAGAAGAAAATCAATAATTTGTCTTCCTCCGGGGTTGAGGTAACCAATTCTACCATTGGCGGTACAATTCACGCCAACGGTGTCTCTCCCTCTGCCGGTGGCAAAACAGACGAGGTTACAGCTTCCTCTGTCGGTGCCACGATTCCCACCGAAGAGGCCTCGGGACATGCCGGCAGTACACTGCATACCTCCAGCACTGTTTTCTTTTCCTTCCGGAGGAGAAGGGGGAGGGGGTTCTTCCGCAACTAACTGTTCCAGGACGCTGCTCTGGTCCTTGGGACAGTTCCTCTTAATGTGGCCAGGCTCCAGGCACTGATGACACTTGGGGGTGGTGGCTCCATCAAGAATCACCGGATACCTGGACCCGGCCATCCTCAAAAAGTCTATGAACACCAGATCATTGGCTGACTGGGTCCACAGGGTCAAAACTGCTTTTGACTCCACCCAATCAGCCGCATGGCATCATTTTAACATTCAAGATCTTAGCTACGCTGCCACCCAGACACCAGCGGATAGTGTCCTCTCTCCACTCGGGTTCTATTCCGGGTGGCAGTCCACGCACCCAAACTCTTGTCAATTTCCTCCCACGATATGTGGGCAGAAACAGAATTTTCTCCCCTTCCAGGGCCTGGCTCGATATAAAATGCGAGCCTCCTTAAGGGTATCAAATAGCAACCACACTGTTGCATATTTGAACCCTTGCAATAAACTTGATGTTTGGCAGGTATTCCGCCAACTCCTTCTCAATATCTACTTGAGAGAACACAGTGATGGTGTCGAGGGACTTGGAATATTTCCTCAACACCACCGTTCTCTCATTAAGGTCCTTTATCCACTGATGGGGTGGGGGGGGGGCACATTTTCCCACTCAATGACTGTTCTTATTTTTTGCCATGCTTTGCAAAAAAGAAACAGGAAAATGTTCAAAAAAGTTCAAAATGTTCAAATAAAAGTCCAAAGAAACACAAAGAAAGAACAGAAAGACAGAGCAGAGAAAAGAACGAAGGAAAACACTTCCAGCACGGCAACACAATTCCGCCACTTAGGTAATCAGGGTTCACATGTAATCCGCAAGTAATTCACAAGTAATCCTCCAGAATATTGCTTCACACAGGTACTCCAGTTCACCGTAATTACAAAAAGTTTCTCCACGAATGGATCGAATTTTGGTAGCGAGACACGCCCACCAAAACAAAACAAAACAATTCTCACCACTAAGTGAGGTACTCAGCGCGACTGCAGCAGACAAATGTTCAAGACCCAGTGGGAATTCCTTATATGAAAAAAGGAAAAACAATGTCATACAACAAATTTCCCCCTAAGTCCCTTAAGAAAAACAAGTGCCTACCTTGCAGTCGCGCCTCTTCAACAGTTCTTCGATTCAAGACGGCCACCAACGCACGTCTTGACAGTGTTCAATCCGATAAGCAACTAACAAACACACATGCGCATAAGCAAGCTACTTACCACACAGCCACGCCTGTGCCTGGAAATTTCTAATTAAGAAATTCAGCACAAATTTGGGCTAGCATGATGAACTAAAAAATATCTCGTTTATGGATTCGATGTGCGCTCTATATTGACAAATAAATCCTTGCCTTATATGTAGAAGAATACGAAAGATAATCTGAAGACCATGTGGGGGTGTTGCGGAATGCCAGGAGCCAAAACTTATATTTTAGAAACAAGCTGTAATAACAGGACATATCGTTTTCCGTAAATAGGGAGTGGCTGGCGCAGTGATATCATAAAATCGTCAAAATGAAAATAGACATAAAAATGAAAATAGGCATAAACTACATCAAACAGCTTCGTATGACGTAATCAAAATCTATGAAAATATATGCACACCCCTGTATGTTTGTATAGTGGAGGTGCAATGGCCCAGTGGTTAGAGTAGCGGACTCGCTCTTGTAGGACCGCGGCTTCGATTCCCAGACCGGGTGTCGGGAGTGTTTATTGAGCGAAAACATTTGAAGCTCCGCGAGCCTCCGGCAGGGGGTGTTGGTGAAACTGCTGTACTCTTTCACCACAACATTCTCGCACTCTTTCTTTCTGTATTTCTTTCTACCTGTATTTCAAAGGGCTAGCCTTGTCTCCACTCTGTGTGTGTGAATAGGTTTGTGTGTGTGCGCATGTGTACGTGTGTGACTGATGTGTTGGCCAGCCTTGTCACACTCTGTGTCACGCTGAATCTCCCTGAGGACTACGTTAAGGGTACACGTGTCTGCGGAGTGCTCAACCACTTGCACGTTAATTTCACGAGCTGGTTGTTCCGTTGATCGGATCAACTGGAACCCACGTCGTCGCAACCGATGGGGTTTCACGATGTTTGCATATCTGTGCATTCGTGTGTTTGTGTGTGCGTGCTTGTATGTGCTAGTGTACGTGTGTGTGCTTGTGTATGTGTGTTTGTGTGCGTGTATGTTTGTATGTGTGTGTGTTTGTGTATGTATGTGCGAATGTGTTTGTGTGACGTGGGCTGGTGTATGTGTGTGACTGATGTGTTTGGTAAGTTATCGCTTTGCTAACAAATATGGAACACTTTCCTTGAAGTTACGTGTGAAATATTTGACTTTTTTTTAAAACTGTAATAAATGATGCTTTTTCACTCTACTATAAAAAACAAAACAGAAAAAAGATAACAGAAAAAAGGAAATTAATTTCCACATTTTCAATTTGCTTAACTTCACGCAACAAATTGCTAATTACTTAGCATAGTCGTTAACTTACTTTAATTTCATTAAATTATCATTATTTTTCCCCCTTTTTACTTCTAGAAGCAAAATGTCTACATTTACATAAAAACCTCTCATAAGGAAAAATTATGTTGTATCCGAGCATGAAACACGTACCCTTTTCATGCACACGCACGCACACACATACACACACACACACACACACACACACACACACACACACACACACACACACACACAGACTCTCTGTCTCACTATTACGCAATAGCCGTCGTCGTCATCATTACTTTCAACATCACCAGCCTCACCACCATGACCATGACTACGATCTTCACCAAAATCATCATCAGCATCATCATATTTATCCTCCACCTCCTCTTCCTCCTCCTCCTCATCATCGCCAACGTTTCGTCATCACTGTCATCGTCAACATCATCATCAACACCAATGTCATCACCGATGTCGTCGTCATCGTCGTCATCAGATTCTATTAGAGTCACCAATACATTCATTACTCTTTTATCATTATTGTTTGTAGACATTAATAATGTTATAGACATCAAGGGAATTAATTTCATAGATAATACAAAATAATAATAATAATAATAATAATAATAATAATAATAATAATAATAATAATAATAATAATGATAATAATAATAATAATAATAAGGAGAAATAATTCATTTTATAAATAAAAATGGAGAAAATATTTCTTTCCTTTAGTTCTTCAATACATCACCGTGTCTTAAAAATGACGTTAAATACTTTGTCTCTGCTTTTTTACACAACTGGGAAAATAGTTACGTTTTTATCTATCCTGAATGTCCACATCAGCCATTATAGTTATATCTGTTACACTTTATTATATTTTCAATAAATTTTTTCATCCGGGGATTATATTTATTTTAAGCTCGTTATCTCATAAGAAAAAAAAGATTCGTATTCTGGGAGTTTTTCAATATTAGTTTCAACTACTCTCAAGCCATATAAACAATATTAGATTTGTATTTGTATTTCCATGTCTGACGGATTATATGTATGTACGTGTGTGTGCGTGTGAGCTTGGGAATGTTTCCTTTTATGCAATGCCGTATATTTGTGAATAATAAGGATGTACATTCGTGAAAATACGTAACTGTTCCATTACGTATTATGTATCGTTTTTATTTTCTATTTATTCAATGTTTGTTAACGTATTGCAACGATTTTAATACATGTACATATACAGTTCTGTGTATTTCACTATGCGCTCATATATATATGATTAGATGTCTCCAATATTACAGTTTAGTTTATTGAGCTGTCTGCTTATGAAAATATTTAAACTTGTACTATATACTTAGGATTATATAATTTGAATGTTTTGTTTCTCTTGATGATAATTTCTGTATATCTATGTGTCTTGCTTCTACATCTCTATTATGGAACTGCTCTCTGCATATTTGTGTAAATATTATCTTCAGCGTATATAGATTTGTGTGTGTGTGCGTCTATCTACAATTATGAGTTTGCGTATTGTCCTTTCTATGTAATGGTTATTCTTCTTTATGCAGTTTGTATGTACATATCTAATCTCAGGAGTGTTTCCTTTTCTAAGAGCTTGTGATTCTTAGTTTCTCAAGTAAATTAAAGTACGTCTTTATTAATATAAATGTTAGGAGACAGGTAGACAGGGATAAAAGAGAAAAACACAACGACAGAGAGAGAGAGAGAGAGAGAGAGAGAGAGAGAGAGAGAAGAGAGAGAGAGAGAGGGGAAGATAAAGTGTTATAGACTCCATGTCTAAGAAAAGGTTTGTCAAGATGCAAAACTAAAAAAGAAAAAGCGAAAACAATAATAAATCTAGGAGTATTCATCTAAACAACACTATTGCATTAGCTGAGGGTGTAATAAAATAACATTTTCTAGAGTATAAGAGAAATAACAACGTTTTCCGATGAAGCACAAATATGGAGAAAGACATTAATGGCCTATACAAAAGGCTTTACTTGATTTCGTTTGAATAGTCGCGTATGCAACCTTTTCAGAACTATGTTATCGCCTATTGATTCTACTGGAGTTACATCACAGCTGCTTATGTTATTGTGACGTAAGATAGAAACAGAAGTGGGAGAGAGAGAGAGAGAAGAGAGAGAGAGAGAGGGGAAGATAAAGTGTTATAGACTCCATGTCTAAGAAAAGGTTGTCAAGATGCAAAACTAAAAAAGAAAAAGCGAAAACAATAATAAATCTAGGAGTATTCATCTAAACAACACTATTGCATTAGCTGAGGGTGTAATAAAATAACATTTTCTAGAGTATAAGAGAAATAACAACGTTTTCCGATGAAGCACAAATATGGAGAAAGACATTAATGGCCTATACAAAAGGCTTTACTTGATTTCGTTTGAATAGTCGCGTATGCAACCTTTTCAGAACTATGTTATCGCCTATTGATTCTACTGGAGTTACATCACAGCTGCTTATGTTATTGTGACGTAAGATAGAAACAGAAAGTGGGAGAGAGAGAGAGAGAGAGAGAAGAGAGAGAGAGAGAGAGAGAGAGAGAGAGAGAGGATGAGAGAGAGAGAGAGGATGAGAGAGAGAGAGAGAGAGAGTAGAAGGAGAGTGTATGCATGTGCGTGAATTACTCAACACAATGCCTTTTGACGCTTAGTTACATACACTATCGAAAAGACATTCTCTAGATTCAAGACATTATGTAAGGCAATCCAGGAAATATATCGCAGTAAGTTAAAAGAACTTCAACAAAACCCGTGTTGTTGTTGCTATTGTTAGGTAGCCTTATATCAACTCTGATAAAGCAGATCTAAGGTAAATGACATAGAACAGCTGTTCTCATCTTGTCGCAGTTTTATAAATATCTAGGGTTACATTTTCTAAAGTTTTCTTCAAAATTGATTGAGATAGTACAATGTTAAGAAAGATTGACTGCTTAGGGAAGTTTGATTGCTATTTCCAGCAGGTCAAGCAATCGTGTGGCTGGTAACTGGTTGCTGTGTTTTGCCCCCAATTATTTAGTCGACTTCCCAAAGCGAAATATTAATTATTTAAAAAATACATAGAGCTCATAACACTTCAGGCCCACTGAAAAGTAAATTTTCCCACTAAGGGCAGGAGACACGAGCTCCAATGAAGGAGATCGTTTTACCACCTCAAAATAGCTACCACAAATCTAACAAAATCGCATCTGTTGTTATAAAAATGGAAATACACGTTAAATAATATATGTACCATACGAAAAGGGATGATATTAAGTTTGGAACACCTCTGATATACAAAACTAATAAAACAACGAAAACCAGATTGAGTCCATAACAAAAGAAAAAATGTTTAAATCAGAAATGATGAAAACCTGAGGCGATTATAGCATTCGAAAATACATTATGGACGTAATGTAATGAAATTAAAACAAGGATGGAAATGGAGTAACTATACTGACTTAAAGAACACGTTTCATTTTTTATTTTTCTATGTGGCAAAAGTAATAAAGCAGTTTATCGAAATGTGATAAGCATTTTTGCAGCAGAAATGTTCTTTGCGTTGTCAATATTTGGGTAGAACATCTGAGAGAATATGTTCGCAAATATTTAGCACGGAGGGGTGTCTTTTGCAATAAGTCAGATTAGCTGTGTTTATACTTGTCGAGTAATTTCCTTGATTTATATGCAATTCTCAACAGAGTTAGGGACTCGTAACTATTTCAAGGAACAATTTATGAGGTTACTTTACGCTGTTGCTGTAACGTTGGATACAATTCCTGGCGGCATTTTTTCTCACACTCTGCACTTTAAGCTCAAATGCCGCGTAGGTTAACTTTTCATTTGAACATTATAAAATAAACAAAAATACGAAAGCAAAAGGTTGATTGGAGGAAGTGTTGCAGATTCGTGCGGGGTACATTGCAGTATTTGATTGAGCTCTTTGGGTTCTGAGTGCAACGGCTGTGACGAACTGACGGCAGCCGTTCTCTTAAAATTGTTTCGGTTGTGGAGGAAACTTGCATTCGTGAACACCTGGCAGGCTTCTTCAAAGAAATCTTATCTAGGCCTGCACACGCATATGTGGATATATGGACGAATGCCTTTGTGTTCATTTACAAGTCTTCACAATGGTTCATTACTATAAGAAGATTAGAGCAAGTTAACTGAGTCCTCGTTCTGATGGAATAACAGACTTCCATTGTAAATTTTGCTAGTGTTCAGAGTTAACGGATCATACAAACGATCAAAGCAAGACAATACTGCAATCGTTTTAAGAACGTTTGTTCTTTCACGGATGTAAGGCGATTACATAGGAGCTCATTCAATGATGTGTATTCAACTTTTTTCTGTAGTTCAAGAAGGCGTAGTGGTTAGGGATATTCGGTTCAGAATCATAAAGTCATAGGCACGACACTCGGCTGCACGTTGTGTCTTAGAGCGAGACACTTTATTTCATGTTGCCCCAGTCCATTCAGCTGTCGAAAATAAGTCGTACCTATGATACAAAGGGTCAGCCTGTTCCCGTTCTGTGTCACGCTGAATTACTCCGAGAACTACGTAAATGGTACGAGTCTCTTTCGCGAGCAGGCTGTTTCGTTGATAGGATTAGCTGAAACCGTCGTCGTCATAACTTATAGAGTGCAAGATGCAACAATACTGAAAACAACTAAGTGTTATCGAGTATGTTCCATGGTTTATCACAGCAATATGAAAGATATAACTCACAAGGCCGTGGCATACATAACGAATAAAAGTAGACACATATTTAGAGTAGATGTGAACAATAACTCTGCTACTCAACATTTAACACCGACACACACACACAGGTCACGTTAATAACCCTGACATTCACCTATTTAGCTCGGTGACTTATTATTAAAGCCTTCAAAGCAATGAATGAATGAATGGATAAGAACGGAAAATGTTTTCTAATAAATGAAGCTAGACATCAAAATAGGATGACATCAAAACAGTTATGAAAACAAACAGAAATCGTTTTTGGACAACTCAGCCTTAATTTACTTTTTCTAATCATTATTACAATTAGTTGAGTTATGACATTATGACAAATGAGATACACAAATATTGGCTAAATATCACAGACGTCACCAAAAGGACAGTTCATCTGCGTTATTCCCAAAGCAGTACGACGCATACACACTCCGACCATATGCATATGTATGTTTGAATGTCTGTGGTTCTGTGTGTGCGTGCGTCGGACTGCGCATGTGTACAAACACATGTGTGTGTGAGTGTGTGTATGTATGCGTGTCAATACAAGTTACAAGGATAAACTCACTCATACACACACTAATATATTCTTATATATATATATATATATATATATAAATATATATGTATGTATGTATACATAGATACATACATGCATACATACATACATACATACATACATATATATAGAGACCGATAGAATAAGTACTGGGCTTACAAAGAATAAGTCCCGGGGTCGATTTGCTCGACTAAAGGCGGTGCTCCAGCATGGCCGCAGTCAAATGACTGAAACAAGTAAAAGAGAGTAAAAGAAAAAAGAGAGTATATATATGTATGTATTTGTATATATATATGTATATATCCTTCCACAAACACACGTGCACACGCATGCGGACACATGTATATAGCTGGCACTGGTACGCTTGAAAACATATGTATATCCCCGTTGGCTGAATGAAATTGGTCGTAAATAACAAGATTGCCTAATTGTTCAGACTCTTTCCTTTATTAGCGACCATCAGTATAGTTTCTGTGGAAATAGTTCCACTAGAAATTTGCCCTCTTGCTCTTTGTTCAAATAATTTGGAATTAGGGAACTCTAACTTGAGGCTATGCTGTTATTTACATAAATAACGTTTGACACAGACACTTAAGCTTACGTACCCTGGCAATGGGCACTATGATACCACAAGCAGTGGTCTGAGAGACAGGAGCGACTGAATAGAGGCTTCCCATACAGACCGGTTGAGAATTTTAGCGTAGATGGGTTTAAAACGACCGTAATGAATTCAGAGATATTTGCAACATTTCTAATTACAAAATGTGATATATCCAGATGCGCCGATTCATTTACGGTCACAAATATACACATACAAACAAAAAACACACATACCGCGCACTCATATCTGCTTCTCTTTATGTATGGATGTATGAATTTATATATGTATGTATATATGTGTGTGTGTCTGTCAGTATGTATGTTTGTATATGAATATATGTACATGTATATATGTTTATCTATTCATCTCTCTTTATCTGTCTATGTATCTATGTATCTATGTATCTATGTATGTATGTATGTATGTATGTATGTATGTATCTATCTATCTATCTATCTATCTATCTATCTATCTATCTGTCTGTCTGTCTGTCTTTCTGTCTGTCTGTCTGTCTGTCTGTCTATCTATCTATCTATCTATCTACCTATCTATTTGTCTA
Source organism: Octopus sinensis (assembly GCF_006345805.1). Classification (NCBI taxonomy): domain Eukaryota; kingdom Metazoa; phylum Mollusca; class Cephalopoda; order Octopoda; family Octopodidae; genus Octopus; species Octopus sinensis. Next base: position 81,206,764 of record NC_042998.1, read on the forward strand.
TCTATCTTTCTATCTATCTATCTCCTCTTGCGTTTCAATTATATATATATATATACAACACACATATATAAATAGATTATAGATATGTGCTACATATATATAACACGTATCTATATATACCTACAAATACACATACACACACACTCACACACATACACACAAACATATATACGTATATATATATAATATATATATATACATATATAAATATATATATATATATATATATGTATATATATATGCCTATACATACAGCTACTTATGTGTAGGAGAAAATCATGAGTCCAAGTTATATAATTTACTTACCTTCTGCTTCGTTTTTCATCATCTTCTCAAGTTCGGTCGACCTGACTGTTACGGAATGCCTTCAGTTGGCTGAATAAATTAAAATATGAATGATTGTCATTTATGACAGTCATTCAAAACACATATCTATTGACATAACAGCATATAATTTTATGAGGTAAAAGGATATTAAGTGTAAAGTGATTAACATAGATCATGACGACTTCTTATCGGAATTACAACGAAATTTGTCACATGTCCCAGCTCTCTCTCTTGCTATATATATATATATATATATATATATATATATATAATATATATATATATATATATATATATATATGTATATATATATATATATATATATTTATATATACACACACACATATATAATATATATATATATATATATATATATATATGTGTGTATATATATGTATATATATAAAATATATATATATATATATATAATATATAAATAATATATATATGCATATATAATACGTATATATATATATATTATATATATAATATATATATATATATATATATATATATATATATATTATATATATATATATATATATATATATATATACGTATTTGCGTGCCTGTGTTTATCAACTCACCCTCGCTTGTTAGTGTTTATGTCCCTGTAACTTAACGTTTCGGCAAAAAGGAACCGATAGTATAAATAATTGGCTTACAAAGAATAAGTCGTGTGCTCAGTTTGTTAGACTCATGGTGGTGCTCCAGCATGGCTACAGTCAAATGATTGAAACAAGTAAAAGAATGAAAGAATTTCATATTTATATATGTATACTTATATGCATACGTACGTGTGTGTGTGTGTGTGTGTGTGTGTGTGTGTGTATGCGTCAGTGTGTACGCATATTTCAGCATACTAATTTACTAGTATATATATATGTATAACCATCTACATACCCATACGTACATATATGTTTATATGTATACATAGTTTTAAACTTACCCATATATTCAAATATACATATATCATACATATATCATTTGCGTTTATACACACACACACACCCACACACCCACACACATACATACATACACACACACACACACACACACATATATATATATATATTATATATATATATATATATATATATATATATATTATATATATATAGGTATATATATAAATATGTATGAGTGTGTATATATGCAATCATACATATATATATACACACGTACATACACACGTACATATATGTACGCACACAAAAAGATTGTGTGTGGTAGCTATGAGTGTACCACTTGAATTGTTGACTTCCCGACGACCGTTACTGGGCAACTAACAAAAGCTTTGCACTCGTTGCTCATGTGTCGCTTTAATATAGGAACAAAACGTATAGTTACATTTTTATTCGTTCAACAAAAGTCTATAACCATAATAAAATAATAAATATAATTACCACTATAATAAATACTTTCGCTAATGTACTTTATGAAGATCTGTAACTGTGTAACACCGTAAACTGCTTAATGCGAAGCGCCACCCTAAGTGCACGGGGTCTTATGTAATTGAATAATCGAAATACTTCATTCCAGTGACAACCATATTAAAAAGCAATGATCATTTGACGATCGGGTCATTCACGTCGTACTGTACGCTCGTAAATCGCATGAATCATGTAAAAAATAGTTATATCTTCCTTTCGTTTTTGTTTATTTCATTTACACTAAAAACTGTGTTTGATCACTATATTCGTGTTCACCCAGAAAAGCTATGGCATTGAATCGTGATTCTTCGCCAGGTTCGATCTTTTGTGATAACACATTAATCATGTTGGACCATAATCTGTTTTGCTTGATTCGCGATCGAGCTTCGACACCGAACTCAAGCATCACTTCCACAAATTCAACGCTCTGACTTCATGTCATGAATGTTTTCAGGCCACCTGGAGACGTGACCAAAATTTGGTAAAAAAATTTGGTTTGTACTTACGTACAACATTTCAATATCTGGCCGCTTGTTTTCCCCACATCATAATATTTCATGTTATATGTTGCTCTATTATTATTACTGCCATTCATGTATCTGATACAAGGACTTTATTATTTGTCACGTAAAAGTCGATTTCAATTTAGAAAAGGTGGGAATTCTCTTTGAAACAAATAAGGACGGTATCTATAGATAAACAAGATTTCTCTTCCAAAGTCTTCATTGTTCAATATATGATTGAAATACATAGTCAATTGTTGTGCTGATTGTCTGTACTCAAGCATTTGATTAGGGTTGATAAGTCACACAATTCCACTGTCCTAAACACCATTTAATTCACAGTTAACAAACTGTGCATGATTGCCAGAAACAATCCTTTTCTAAATACCACTCCATGATGTGCGAAACCAGCAGCTGACACAGTTATTAATTCTTGTATCAAAGTTGTGAGGAATATCTAAGATCGACACTACGATTCAGCATGTGCAAGTATATGGTGCTAAGTTTTTGCTGGGTGGCGAACTTTTTAAATTTCTATGATTTTCTCTCAGATATTTGTCAATGCAAATATCATTAAGAGATCCATCGACACCAAGAGTTCAAATGGCATGCACAAGAAAAAATAACCATGTAAAATATAAGAAAAATTCTCAATATAAATTTTGTCTACTTTGACCATGCCGTATTTTATTTGTTCATTCCTCTACAATAATATTTGAGTTTTATATAAAACGCTTTGAATGAGACCTGATTTTTCTGTAAGCATTTCTTTGCAAATAAGTTTTTGCGCTAATTTTTTTCCCATTTACCTGCTAAATCTCATTTTCGTCAATATTATTGTACGTCCTGAAATTTGTCTTTGCAAGTCAAATAATGTAGTGATGGTGTGAAATGTTTGTCTAAAAAAACCAAAAGAACTAAAAATAGATGTCACAGATTCTTTACACATAGAAGTCTTACATAAATGTTAACGCAATTTTATCGAATAGTTAACTTTGATATATAACCCTAAGTAGCCGGTCACTGCTCTTGTTTCGTGTGTTATAGTATGTATGGAAATCGTGTGAAGTAGATAACGCTACTACATGAATACCAATGCTTAATATAGCCTATGAATCAAAAGCATTTTAAAAGCTTTATAGTGGGCGGTTATATATCATGAAACTAAAACAATTATACCCTGTAACACTAATTAAGCTCCCTATACCTTCATTGTGAATATATAGATCCATCAAAATATAAATTGTTCACAATTAAGATAACACATCTGTTTATTGAGTTTATTGCAAAATGTGCTGTGACATATCATTCTTAGTATACTGTTTCAAAATATTGAATTTAATGGGAAAGCTGACTACGACGACGACTGGCTTTATCGCTGCCGGATGATTTACTTTGATTTCAAATTTAATTTTAAATGGATCTGTAACACATTTTTCTTTTTCAAAAGATGTTTAGCTTTTGCTTTCGTCTTCATTAGTAGGCATGGCTGTGTAGTTAAGAGACTTCATTGCAACGTCCTACTGCGTGCAATCTTAGGCAAGTGTCTTCTACTGCAGCCCCAGGCTTGTTACTGCCTTGTTAGTGTATTTGGTAGAGGGAGGTGGAAAAAAGCCTGTGGTATGTATGTATATATGTATGTATGTATGTATGTATGTATGTATGTATGTATGTATGTATGTATGTATGTATCTACATGTGTGTCTTTATGTCGGTGTTGGTGCTGGGAACTTTCCTTCTGTTACAACTGAAGACGTGGCGTAATACTATAAAGCTTATTAATTTAAAAATAACCTTTATATTTATTCTTTTACTTGTTTCAGTCACTTGACTGCGGCCATGCTGGAGCACCGCCTTTAGTCGAGCATATCGACCCCAAGATTTACTTTTTGTAAGCCTAGTACTTATTCTATCGGTCTCTTTTGCCGAACCGCTAAGTTACGGGGACGTAAACACACCAGCATCGGTTGTCAAGCGATGTTGGGTACACACATACCTACATACATACATGCATACATACATACATACATACATACATATATATATATATATATATATGTATATATATATATATAAAGATATATATATATATATACGTACATATATACGACGGGCTTTAATCAGTTTCCGTCAACCAAGTCCACTCACAAGGCATTGGTCAAGGTGCCACGCAATGGGACTGAACCCGTAACCATGTGGCTAGTAAGTAAGCTACTTACCACACAGTCACTACTGCGCCTGTTTAGAAAAATCTTTATCGTCTAATTGTTTCAGTCTTTGGACTTCAATCTTGCTGGGGAACAGTCTTCGAGGATTTACGCGAAGAAATCGATCTTATTGTAGATTCTAAAGTCATACCAACATCTTAGCTTGAAATCAAAAATAAAATACTTAACTACCATTTATTCATTCAGCAATATATCCGGCTTTTTTTCAATCGCGGTCTACAGTTAGAGTGTAAGGTTTTTGTTTTTTCGTTAAGATCATTTAAAGTAAATTTATGAAATTTGCATTTTCAGATATCTCCTTTGTCTATTTGGTGAATATAAAACCTGTCAAGTTCTTCAAGAATTTTAGCAGTGAACATCATACATCTGATGCACATACAGGTGCAATACCTCCACTCGTAAATTGAAAATATCACATACAAGGATATGCCACCTTTTACTTCAGGACTCTACGAAGAAAGTTTCTCCGCGTCATCTTTACAGATGCATCATAAGTTGCCTAGTCTATGAGACATTTTAAGCAGAGCGCCCTATATTTTTCAACTGAAATATAAGGGGAAAAAAGCTATGAAATTTTAAATGCTTTAGGTATTACGTATAACTGGTTTCTAAAACAGTTAAAATCTAGTCATACGACTACTAAAATATTTATTAGAACATGTATAATTATGTTTTTATTGATAAAGAAATTAACGAAGGCTATAATTAGAAACATTGTGTGAGTGTGTATGTGTGTGTATATGTGTGCGTGCATGTGAGTGTACGTGATTGTGTGTAGATGAACAAGTTATTGTGTATTCTTCGATTTTCGTGTTCTCGGCTTGAACCTAAACTCTCAAGATGGCGTAAAACTCATAACTAGCACTATGCATAAAATAGAATAAAATTACAGATGTTTGTTTGCGATACCTATTGAATTTTAAGTTAATTTTGAATTGTTTTCCAATTTCTTAGCATAGGAATGTAGCTTTCCCATAAAAAGAATTCCCTCTTCCTTTGATTCAATAAAATATTCCATATATTAACCGAATATTTAGTATAATTTCGTGTTCGCTTCAAACTTTACCCACTTAATCATTATAGACAGAAACTTTGCGGTATGATTATGATTCATCAGTAAAACCTAATTAAAAGTAAATCATTTGCATTTCATTTGGTAAAAAATCGAAAGAGTATACTGAAAATGGATAGGTTTAGAAATATTTCACAAAAATATTTGATAAAAACTAATCTGGTTTTAGTTTTTTTCAGATCAGGTGTAGAGGAAGATAAATTTATATTGACATATAGATTCTCAGATAAAAATATTCCAATAATTTTTTTACTGATTCTCGTAGCAAGCCAGTTTTCATTAGTGCTGAATTTCATAGAGAAAATTTTCATTATAATCATTTTGCGCTCGCGTGCGTATGAAAAAAAACGCCTGTGCTCTTCTATGTTGGAGTTTCTAGACGAGAATCTCGATCTCTCACGATAGCGTAAAATTCATAACCACTGCAGTGTATTAAATAAAGAATTTCTTTTGTTCGATTTCCTTCTGAGGGAGATAATTATAATTTAAAACAAAGTCAATCTAAATTTAATAAATATTATATTAGTGAATCCAAATGAAAACTGACACCTAGGAATCTCAAGTCGCGAAATTGTATCAAAAGAGCATTATGATCCAGAATTATTTCCATCTGCACGACAAGCTCTTACAAACATATTCAAATATTTCGACATAATGTTCGCCTTTATAATGTATTAAAAACAGAACAAATAATGCCTAAAGAGAGCAAATAATTTCAATATCTCTTATTAATCATGTATTAACAAAATTCATCAAAATTAAAAAAGTTTTGGACAACATTTTCGAAACAGTAAATTTAGTAAATTTGGCAGTTACCAAATTCAGCAATTTAGCGGGTATAATTTTCGATTGTCTCCCCCAAGATCATAAAAAGCCTTGAACTCAGTTTTGAAAGTCATGAAAGCGCTTAACCGTAATCTCTTTGTTAGAGTTATTAGAAAAATAATCATAGTACCTGTTCATGGCCAGATAGATTAGACGAGTTAGTTATCTTAGCTGCAACAGTACAATTACTATAACAGACAACTATTTTCCGGCCGCTGGACTTTCCCACCAATGGTGTCAAAATGACACCATCGTAGAATCGAATGCATTGCTATTTGTCATTGGTGTTTCTACTTGTCTTTGTATCAGGTTTAACTACGATACGGTTTTAAATAAAATGTAGCTATGTACTGTGAGCCAACTTACTGTTTTCGCAGTGTGCTTAGGACTAATGCCTGACTATAGTTAAACTCACTATTACAAGCAAATATAACTTTCCCTTTCGTTCCTACTTGCTGCAGTGAAATACAGCACCAATTTACATTTAGGTCAACCAAATGACAATTGTCTTGGTTACAGTGTGATATATTTAATTGGATACAAAAAAAAAAAAAAGGAACAACAAAAAGCGATAAATCAGAATCATTCACCACGCTAGCTGCAGCTCTGGTCCAGAGAAGCTGACCGATAAATCAACAGTATTTGTATATTTTATAAACCCATTTATATTGACATCTATTGTAATTTATGAAAGCATGAATGCATTGGTGAAGCTAAATGTTTATTAGAAATTTTCATTTTCATTGAAGTACCTACATCATAACAATTACACGAGCCTCCTCTTGTCAGCTTTCCTTTCAGCATAAAGTCCGATCGTATCCTACGCCCGCCTGCAGACACACACATACTCATACCACAAACACACACACGCACGTACATACATGTATACCTACAGATGTAAATGAATACGTGTATATACAGATCTATCTATCTATGCATCCACTTGTCTCTAGCCTCTTCTCTCTCTCTCTCTCTCTCTCTCTCTCTCTCTGTATTTGATATATGTGATGTGTATTTGTGTGTGTGTTTTCCTCTGTGTGTGTACATATATATATATATATATATATATATATATATATGTATATGTGTGTGTGTGTGTGTGTGTATACATATACACATACTCACGCACAAACGCACGAACCCACCGAGACACACACACATGCAGTTGCGCGTGCACACCACAAAAACTGATATATTAACCTACATTATCATCATCCTGGATCAGAATTTCAGAATCACCAGTTGTCTCGATGTGTTCTATTATATATTATTTACCACTCCCCTGTTAGTCGACATTAATGAGATATTGATTATTATGATGCCCGTTATTGTTCTGGCCATGTATTATTACGAACTCCATCATGCACAAACAGCAACCCCCAACCTATTCCCTTAATCTCATTATCACCTTAATCTTTTTATCGTATCATATGACCTATTCATGAGAGATGTTTGACTTCAAAGATAATGTGCAGTAGTATCAGCTTGGTTCGTTCAGCCAAGTCGATATCTGTCATCTTTTATCTATTACTTGTTTTAGTAACCGGATTGAAAACATGCTGGAGCACGGTTTTAGAAGAAGGAAACGACTTCACTACTTATTTTTATATCTGGTACTGACTCTATCAATCTCTATCAATCTACCAGGCTCTTATGTGAAGCTGTTAAGTTACAGGACCTAAACAAGTCAACACTGGTCATCAGGTGATGGGGTGCGCAATAAACACAAACAAAATGGTGCACATACATACATACATACATACATACCTACATACATACATACATACATACATACATGCATACATACATACATACATACATACATGCATACATACATACATACATACATACATACATACATACATACATACATACATACATACCTACATACATACATACATACATACATACATGCATACATACATACATACATACATACATACACACACACATATATACAAATACACACACACATATGTCTGTATGCACATACACAGAAACACACACAGACACACAGACACACACAGACACAGACACACACAGACACACACACAGACACACACACACACACGCACACACACATACACACACACATACAACGGACTTCTTTCAGTTTCCGTCTACCAAATGTATTCACAAGGTTTTACTCGGTCCCAGGCTATGGTATAAAACACTTACCGAGTGGGACTGAACCTGGAACCTTGTGGTGATTGGGAAGTAAAGTAAGCTTCTTGCTACACAACCACGCCTGCACCTATACACCTATGAAAATGTGATTCTAAAATGCTGTAGGATGTAATGGTTCAGTGTGGCCATCAAATCAAGCATCAAAAGCATGATGTTGTTGTGAACAAAAAGAAAAAAAAAACTTGCATGGTAATCGACATATCATGTCCCAGTGACAATAGCATCAAAGAGAAAGGAAAGAATTTGAACAACTATGACAATTTGAAGTGGGAAATACACAGATTGCGGGCAATGAAGAGAATGGAAGTGATATTAAAAATCATTGGCACGCTTGTCAGTATCTTTCCTTAATTACCAACATGGCTCAAAAATATTGGTGCAAACGTAAAGTAAGAACACCTACAAAAATCATCATTGCTTGGAACGAACTGCAAGAGTTCTCCGCGGGGTTTTTGATGCATGATCAGTAAACATGTCTCACTTTAGTCTGTTGGATAGCTGACACTTGCCCCTCCCTAACCAGCAAAATAAGTTGAGAGTTTTCATCAAAATAGGGATAATCCTTTCTACTATTGTCACAAGGCCTGTAATTTGTTGTGATGGGCTAAGTCGATTACATCGATCCCAATGCGTAAATAGTACTTATCTAATAGATTCCGAAAGGATGAAGCATAAAGCTGACCTCGGCGGAATTTGAACTCAAAACATAGCGACGGGTGAAATACCTATTACTTTATTATCCACGAGGGGCTAAACATAGAGGAGACAAACAAGGACAGACATAGGTATTAAGTCGATTAGATCGACCCCAGTGCGTAACTGGTACTTAATTTATCGACCCCGAAAGGATGAAAGGCAAAGTCGACCTCGGCGGAATTTGAACTCACAACGTAACGGCAGACGAAATACTGCTAAGCATTTCGCCCGGCGTGCTAACGTTTCTGCCAGCTCACCGCTTTAATAATAACAACTACAATAATATGGCTTCTGATCTTAACTGATTGGAAGTGTTATCATGTACATTGTTTTGTCTTGGTATAAAAGATGGGCTACAGCAAATATTCTGCTCAATTCCACAAATTTGTTTGTCAGTTGTTTAACCAGTTGTGCATTCCCTTAGTGGCTGACGATATATACATCTCTGATGACGAGCAGAACTAGTGAGGGAGCATCATAGCCATGTGTTCAGAGGGATTCTTTGGGGTTTTGATAATTCAACTCTGGAAACATGGGTGTTTCGTTCAACATCCTTAAAGAACCCTTATTCAGGGACCTTTTGAGTGGGATGGGTTACTCGACTATAAGAAAATTCTAACTGGGCCCCACCTTCAAGGTCATGTGCTGTTTATCTTGATATGAGATCACTATGTCGCGCACATATGGTTGTGATGCATGTGCCTAGTATACCCTAATCAGACGGCTATACTGGCTTCGTATATTTTACCCCAGTGTCACTTTGATGGCATGTACTGCTCTATCACTCAATAACAACAACAATAATAATAATAATAATGATGATAATAATAATATAATAATAATAATAATAATAATAATAATAATGATAATAAGAACTGGGCAAAAATAAAATAGAAGTCACTGCAGCACCAAAAGAAATATGGTCGGCGAACGAACAGCCAAAAAAAAGGAGTATGAAAATAACAAACTCGGCATCTGAACAACTTTGGACCCCCATAACAACTGAAGAGGTCACCCAGGCACTGCAAAAACTAAGCAACTGGAAGGCACCTGGGCATGACAAGATCCCCAACTTCTGGTTGAAATATCTAACAGGAATGCACAAAAAGCTGGCTGAAAACTTTAACAGCATACTAGCAGAGCCAGAGACAATGCCTGAATGGCTCACGAAGGGGAAAACCATCTTAATTCCCAAATCAAATGAAACAACAAAACCAGAAAACTACAGACCAATAACCTGCCTCCCTACTATGTTCAAGGCATTTACTGCAGTGATATCGCAAAGGCTGAACAAGCACCTGGACGAAAACAAACTGTTCCCAGAAGAGCAGAAAGGATGCCGCAAGGGCTCATATGGCTGTAAAGATCAACTAATGATTAATAAAGCCATAACTGAAGACAGCCACAGAAAGAAGAAAGGCCTCAGTATGGCCTGGATTGACTACAAAAAGGCGTTTGATAGCATCCCCCACACATGGATTCTCGAAACACTAGCCATTAACAAAGTAGCACCAACAATCATAAAATTCATAGAGCACTCTATGAATAAATGGCAAACAGTCCTACACCTCCAAACAAAAGAGGGACTCATGAAAACCAAAGACATCCCCATTAGAAGAGGAATATTCCAGGGAGACACGCTCTCTCCACTCCTTTTCTGCTTGGCACTGTCACCTCTATCTGATATGCTAAATAGAACTGAATGCGGATATAAATGTTACGGCAAAACGATCAGCCACCTTTTATATATGGATGACCTAAAACTATACGCTGCAAATGACAAACAGCTGGAAACACTATTAAAGACAGTTCATGGATTTACCAAAGAAATAGATATGAAATTTGGATTAGAAAAATGCGCCAAAGTAACCATGAAAAGAGGAAAACTAGTTAAGAGTAACAACATCACACTAGATAAAACCAATGAAATAAAAGAATTAGACCAAAGCCAAACTTACAAATACTTAGGAATCCATGAACTAGATAAGACACAACACACACAAATGAAAGAGAAAATAAAAAAAGAATATTATAGACGAGTTAGATCAATACTAAAAACAGAGCTCAATGCTAAAAACAAGATAATAGGTAACAACACTTTAGCTGTCCCAGTTATAAGTTACAGCTACAATATCCTTAACTGGACACGAAATGAACTGTTCAAAATAGATAGGAAAACAAGAAAAATACTGACAGGATCTAGGATGCATCACCCAAAATCTGACATAGAAAGACTATATATACAACGTATAGAAGGTGGTAGAGGCCTTATACAGCTGGAAAACTACTATAAAATAACCACCATAGGACTGCAAAAATACCTACTTCAGAAGGAAGGAAAACTGATCCAGATAGCAGCAAAACACGAGCAAAACAAAAAACTGTTCTCAGTATTTAAGGAAGCTGACAAATACAAACAAGAAATCATACCACCTAATAAACACAAAGAAGAAGAAGAAGAAGATGATGAAGAAACACAAAAGCTATAAAACAAATGAAATCCAAACTAAAAATAGAACAGCAACGAGCCATGATAAAACGATGGCAAGAAAAGCCCCTTCATGGTAAATACTGCACTAAACTAAACGCAAAAGAAATAGACAAAGAAAAATCCCAGCAATGGTTGAGAAGCTCAGGACTCAAAGCAGAAACAGAGGGATTTTTAATTGCAGCACAAGACCAAAACCTCCCCACCAGAAATTACCAAAAACATGTAATGAAAAGAAATATTACAAGTAACTGCAGAATATGTGGAGATGGACAAGAAACAATAAATCATATTATCTCTAGCTGCCCAGTCCTGGCTAAGAAGGAATATATTCACAGACATGACAGAGTTGGAACCTACATACATTGGAAGCTATGCCAACATTATGGAATAACAACAGAAAAAAGATGGTATAGGCACACACCAGAAAAGGTCACAGAAAACGAGAAAGCAACCATACTCTGGGATATGCCGATACACACAGATAGAGAATTAAGGCCAACAGACCAGATATAGTTGTCAGAGATCATGAAGAAAAAAAATGCTTTCTAATTGATGTATCAATACCGGCAGATGACAACGTGTCTCTAAAAGAAATGGAGAAACTCTCAAAATACAAAGACCTGGAAATAGAGGTAACTAGAATGTGGAACCTGAAAACAGAAACAATTCCTATCATAGTAGGTGCATTAGGCATGATAAAAACTACTGAATAATAATAATAATAATAATAATAATAATAATAATAATATAATAATAATATGATAATAATATAATAATAATAACAATAATAATAATAATAATAATAATAATAATAATAATAATAATAATAATAATAATAATAATCATAATAATAATAATAATACTGTGTTTATTCCGCACCCCATCACCTGAAGCTCAGGATTCAAAGCAGAGACAGAAGGATTTTTAATTGCAGCACAAGACCAAAGCCTCCCGGCAGATGACAACGTGTCTCTAAAAGAAATGGAGAAACTCTCAAAATACAAAGACCTGGAAATAGAGGTAACCAGAATGTGGAATCTAAAAACAGAAACAATTCCTTTCATAATAGGTGCATTAGGCATGATAAAAAAATATTCAGACAAATACATAACAAAAACACCAGGACTTACAAACACATATAACATACAGAAAATTGCACTACTAGGCACTGCACACATCCTACGCAGAACACTTTCCATACAATAATCATCAGAGCATCACAACAAATCACAGCACATACCCAAGGCACACAGAGCTGCGCTCGGTAGTGAAGTGAAAGCACGATATTAAAAATATACTACTGAATAATAATAATAATAATAATAATAATAATAATAATATAATAATAATAATAATAATAATAATAATAATAATAATAATAATAATTTATCGTGATTTTGTAACACGAGGATTTAACCAAGCAACTAATTCCATGAATAAATTTTCTAATACCTTTTCTATCTGCTAAAGTTACTTCCACGTCAGCCAATACCATTCCATATCTTTACCTTTCCCTTGTGAATCTGTTATCGCAAGTAATTCAGAAAATATTCATTTTTCTAATAAACATGATTCCAATTCTGTTTTTCATAGGTAGCTTTTCCCACCAGCGGAATTCAACGCAGCACAGGAGCAATTAAATTCTCGTATATTTTAAAATGCTAATGTCATATTACAATGATTAGGCTACCGAGCTGTATCAATATATATTTACCGTGGCACATAAGATGCACTTTTTTGCAAAAGCATCGTCTCTAGAAATCCATCTTGGTCCCACATGCAACGTTTGACCTATATTAGATGCTTTAACGCATCAAAAACACTTTCTTCCTGAATATGCGCTGCTTTTATGTTTCTTTTATGACGTCTCATACGATAGATGTTTCGGGCATTTTCACATTATGATATAACACAGCGTTGTGATTATTTCATAGATATATCACAGGTAATATCTATTACTAGAGATAAATCCAAAGGAACTACTGCTCTAGCGCTCTGCAAAAAGTGCAGCGTCTCCCTATTCATTTTCACATCGATCAGTATCTACGGCCCTACAAGCCAACAAAGGAACTGCTATTGTTTCACTCGCTCTGCTACTGTTAGCAACTAAATATTCCTCAAATTATATCGTATTAATGTAAAACTAGAAAAGACATAATACGAGGGGTGTAGGAAAAGTTTTGAGACTAACTAGGAACGGGGCTGCTAGGTAACTGAAACATTTTTTTCAGGTACGTACAGTCTTTTCGGAGTATTCTTGCTCATTTTCATGATTCTGATATTTTAATTTTTTTTTTGTTACAGATTTTTGAATAAACAAGTGTCGAGGTTACAAGGAAAATGGAGAAAGCTGAGTATCGCGCTGTCATAAAGTACCTTCATTTGAAAGGCATGACTCCATCAGAAATCCATGAAGATATGGTGAGAACCTTAGCAGACAATGCTCCTACATATGCAACATTCAAAAGCTGGGCAAATGAATTCCAGCGTGGCAGGGAGAGTGTGGAAGTTAATCCCACACCAGGGAGCCTCTAACTGCAACCACCAAGGACAACATTGATCTTGCTCTTGGTATGATAATGCAAGATCATCGAATATCATGTCGCCAGAGAGCTGAGAGACTGGGCATCTCAAATGAATGAGCAGACAACATTGTGACAAAAGAACTTGGGTTCTCAAAGGTTTCAGCAAGGTGCGTCCCTCGCCTTTTGACTACTGAACAGAAACGTACCAAGTGCACTTTGTCCACGAGCAAACTGGAACTGTTTGAAGAGAATTTCTTGCTCATTTCATTACTATTTGAAGAGAATTTTCTTGCTCGTTTCATTACTATGGACGAAAGATGGGTTCATCATTACCAGCCTTAAACCAGAGAACAATCAAAGTAGTGGAAGCACACACATCTTCTCCTACTCCAAAGAAGGCCAGGTCATTACTTCAGCTGGCAAGGTCATGGCGTCAGTGTTTTGGGATTCTCAAGGTGTCTTGCTGATCGATTACCTTGAAAAGGGTCACACCGTGGGCAGGGCTGTATTATTCTTAGCTACTGTAATGCCTCCAGGAAGCAATCAAGAAAAAAAAGCCCGGAATGCTCACTAGAGGAGTCCTTTTTCATTACGACAATGCTCCAGGCCACACCTCAGTGGATGTCATGGTAACAATTCGTGATTGTGGATACCAACTTGTTCGCCATCTGCCTTATTCACCAGACCTAGCCCCCTCTGACTTTCATATATTCCACAAAACGAAAAAAATCCCTGGCTGGTTGCCATTTTGCCACTGACAATGACGTCATAGGCACTGTAGGAAGTTTCTTAGAGTCTCAGACAAAAGAGTTCCGCTACGCCGGGATAATGGCACTTCAGCAACGCTGGAGAAAGTGTTCAGCCATCGAAGAGGAATATGTTGAAAAATAAATCATCAGAAGTCTTGTACTATTTTTTTTTTTGAGGCTCAAGGCTTTTCAGACACTCCTCGTAGATAGCGTACTTCCAGAAATGCTACGTATGAACAAACAGAGGACACAATGACAGGTGTATTGCCTTTGCCAATAGATATGTTAAGCTCGATCATAGTTGAACTAAGATCCAGAAAAAGAACAGCAACAACGAGTTCAATAACATACAGAAATAGACTAAAGAGACAGTAGGAAGTGTCCAAATCTTTTATGTGTCCAAACCTTTACAATTCATCAATATAAGACTCAGTTACGACATATCTGGATCAAGTGGCTATGAGTTGCACCTGTAACTTTGAAAAAATACTTGTGTTGCACGGGTCACCGCGACCAACACTGACCTGAAGTTATGCAACTGAAACTACAACAGAAAAGTCTTGAACATTACCAACAGCGAAACAGCATGGTAAGCGGTGAGCTGTTGTCTTTTACTCTGAATTTTTGTATACTTTCTTCATTGTGAAATTATTATCCTCTTGTGTGCTTGAAACTGCATATTTTCTATTGGAAACCTGTGATTTATGCAGCTACTTGTAATGTTCATTTATCTGCATATTTATCAACGGTGGCGAATCACAACGCCACTACCATGTCTTTTCAAATATACATATATTTAAGTTTATTCGGTAATAATTCTGCAATAAATTCTTCATCTCAATTTTATAATTGAATATATAAATATTATCAGTTGTTATTTTTGATTATATTTTAAATAGTGCCAACATATTTTAATATATGTTCAGGAATATTTGGAAAGGTAGATTTACATAAACAGTTATATTTCGGACACAGTTCTGACAAACCTCCAATTCATTAAGTGTTCAAATTCCTCTGGTAACCAAGATGTTTTATATTTCCATATTTCTACTGAAAGTTGATCAGTAAATTGTGAATCTACAAATGTGTATACTAGGTATGTAGTGAGCTTAATTCAAACCTGGTTTCTCCCTTCCTACAATGCTGTTTCGTGATGTGTTAAGCTGAGACACCATTACTATTTCAGTTTATCTACATAATACCTAAGGGTAATTCTTGATGATATAGCTAAAGCCAGTAGTTGTTCGCTTTATTCCATAATAATCCACCGACGTCACGTAGACTGACTGCTTATGTATTTTTGTGTGTCATTGTAAATGCCTAAGTTCAGGATATTGTTTATCTTAGTCTGCATTATATTATCTATAGTGAGCCTATTTTTGAAGATCATTGCTCTTTTAAATCTTCACATCTCACATACCTTAAACACATCACTCCTTCTGTCTCTCTATCTCTTTTCCCCTTTCTCTTTTTTCTTCCTCTCTTCTTTTTCTTCTTTCGACCCTTTGTTTATTTGTTTCTCTCTTTTTTTTTCCAAGTTCTGTCTGCATTTCCTTTTTGGTTTTCACACGTTATCTGATTCTTTCTAAGCTAACTCGCAGATAGTTTCGATCAGTTTTCCTATTTTACCATCTATCGTTTGGGCATTCTCATATCTTATCTCTTTTTCAGGATGTGAAGAATTTTAAAAACAAAAATTTCTGATATATTGATCTGAGTATAACATACATTTGAGAAAAATAGGAACTACGCAAGTTTCATGTTGGTAAGCACTTAAAAAATCTATATACTTTACACCAATACTATCAAATATTGTATCATAGTAAAGTATACAGGATATTCTTTAGCAAGAATTATTCCTGTTTTTTTCTTTGCTGTTGCTGTCTATAGCTAATTTCTACCTGCAGATAATTTGAAGGCTGTAAAACATCTTAGTTATGTATTTCTTCAGAGAATATCAATTTATGATTTCTATATCACACATTAAATATATTTTTTATTTGTTTCTATTAACTTACTAGAATGTATATAAATTACGTAGATGTTATTTTCAGTAATATGTGAGGATAATATACTAACTATTGATTGTATCCACTAGCAAAAGAAAAATAATGTACATACGTGGTAGCGTAGAAAACAACATGATTCGCAAGTTAGTTATTTATGGTATTCTCAATAGGAGAGGAGTAATTACGGAAAATGCAATAAAATACTGGCAGTCTAATAAATGCAATAGCAATACCTGCCGTGGAATGTAATGCAGATGGCACTAAACCGGATGTGTTACTCAGGTTCAATTTCCGGTGGCAGCTGTTTCATTTTTTTCGAGTAATACGTTTTAGAAAGATATAGAAGATGAAAATACCACCCTTCAGTGACTTAATTTAACTAGGATGAAAAGCAATAGTCTTGTATATGAGATGACTAAAATCTAGCAAATCGTATAACGTCAGTTGGTAGTCAAATTATTGTCTTTTTTTTTACAAATTACACTCCTTTACTAATAAATACAAAGTAACATAGCAGAAAATTAATGGTTGGTAATCCTGAAGTTGATAAGGTTGATGTTGCTGATGTGTATAATGATGGTTAGTCTTAAAATAGATTTGTTCGTTGAGGTACCACTTCAAAATTTTCAGTGTATTCAGAGCAAAACCGATTGGTGAAATCCATCTTTTTCCAAGTTTGTTTTGGAAGGAGGAATTGAACTGTGATTTACTTGTGTATATTGATAATAATATGCTTAATGTGATAATTCTACATCTGTTAATTGCAATAATACATATTATTTCAATATTTTTTATTCTGAGGGTGGTGGGTTGACAAAATCAATAGAGATTAAGGGGAAATATATAGCTAGATTTTTTTTTATGTTTTGAGTTCAAATCCTGCAGAGGTTACATTTGCTCTTTAATCTATTTGTGTTCAATTAAGTACCAGTAGCAGAATCGATACAATCAACTATTGTTTTCCCCCAGAGTCAATTACAGATCTTATGCCTGTTAGAAGCGGATACATATCCGTCTATATTGATGATGTTAACTACAATGTTATTGATGTTTCTACTGATACTGTTTTCTATTTCTTTATATCTCTTTATACTTATAATATTTGTTTCTATATCATATCTGGATAAAGCTCACTAACCTTGATTTCTAAAGGATCACCTGAGTGATGACTGATCTTACCATAACGAGTAGGACAGCTGTGGCTCTTGAATTTAATAGAATGTATAAACGAGATTAGGGCTCAATGTATTCACTATGTAAATATATCTAATCCGAAGGGAAGCATAAAATCGATTCGTTGCTTCTAACACTCTATTGCATTTACTT
The DNA here is from genome assembly GCF_006345805.1 of Octopus sinensis. Taxonomy (NCBI): domain Eukaryota; kingdom Metazoa; phylum Mollusca; class Cephalopoda; order Octopoda; family Octopodidae; genus Octopus; species Octopus sinensis. Next base: position 81,225,135 of record NC_042998.1, read on the forward strand.
GCACCAAATATTGATCCATTATATAGGTATATAATCATTCACTAGAGTAAAACTGAATCAGGTATTCTGTAAATCATTAAATTTGCTTCCTACTGGCTTGTAGTATCACAGAAGTAAAATGTATCATCATAACTTTGTGTTGTGGGAGCAACACATGAGAACTGCGTTTTCATCCATCTAATCCAAAATATATCGGTCAAAAAAGGAGTTTCTGATGGAAGAAATTAAATCAAGTGCAATAAAATGCACAAGTCGTTATAGCATCTCGTGAAATATTTTGTGGCATATATTCTGGCTTCTGGCGATCTGCGTTCGAATCTCACAGTAGTCAAATTCATCATTCCGGAGTCGATGAATAATGTACTAAACTACGTCGGAAGAAATTCGAAATCTAGAGCATCGAACCACATGCTATTTAGGTATTGCTTTTACCGTTTTTTTTGTAGTCTGTGTTCAAATTTCACATTTGCCTACTTAACACGTCATATACAGTTAATTTGATACCTTGTTTGACACCACAATCCCGGTCATTCGGTGTATTTATAAGAGTTAACACAGTTGAATGTATTGTGGTTACCAGTTAGAAAGAGCTTCTTCCATCAACTCGCTTCTACCAGTTTCGTAGCCTTTGTAAAAGATTATGGACTCTGTCTTCATCCTGAATGAAAAATAAACAGAAAAATAATAGACACTACAATTCCTCGGCGATTGAGAAAATAAAATACTGTTTAAGTACTGGGGGTGGGGGTCGGCGGTATCGATTAATTCCATTCTCGTAAAATTGGTGGCCTTCTGCCTACATTAGGAACTGTCATTTACCTCTTACCAAAAATGGTGAGCTTGCAAAATCGTTATCGTGCCGGACAAAAATGCTTAGCGGCATTGCTTTGGGTTAAAGTGCTGCCAAGTTCGACGTTGTTTTTTATTCCTCTGGTATCGGTGCTAAGCTACCAGCTTAGCGCTAAGCTACTGGCTTAGCACCGGCATCAATGTAATCGACTTTCCGCTCCTAAAATTACCGGCGTTTTACCAAAATTTGAAACTGTCATTAATAGGCTGTCAGCTGCACACAACGGTAAACTGTTGCGATTTTACAGACACACACATCTATTCGAGACAGTCCGGGTCAAGGCGTCCAAACAGTATAATCTGAGGTGATTTATACGAAACGTAAATAACAAGGCAGATTTTTTTTGTTTTGTTTTAACTAAACAGCCATAAAATAATTTTCAGAAACAATGAATGTATACCTACAATTCAATGTATCATCTATCATAGTTATTACAACTTGCCGAACGTAACTTGTTCTTAGCAAATCTAATAGAAAGGAAATAATGTCATTACTTGAGAACAATTTAGTCATTCTCTTTTACTCTCTTTCATTCTGAATTAATGAATTTGTAGGTTACAGCAACACTCATTTTATATACGTTCACAAACGCGCAACCAGCTCCGGCTCTAGTAATATAGACGTTATTGGTCGTAGAAACAGTGTGGTTTTGGTTAATAATCAAACATTCTTTCACTTGTGCTACAATTCAGTGTTATTCGAAGCGAGTTTTCTCGCCTGGTCTCGGACATTCGGTGCTTTTTAACACTCAGTATCGTGTAGGGAGATTTCCCCGGACACTATGCAGAAGCAAAGGGGTGAATAAATAAAATACATACATTATATATGTTGCGACTGATAATGTTTACATTATTAGTGATGTAATAAGAAGATTGCTTCTCAACTACATGGTTCTGGGTTCAGTTCTATAACGTAGCAGAAAAGTCGGTTCTATTTATATATATATATGTATATGTATACTGTATTCGTCACCCCACCACCGTTTGACAACAAGTGCCGATGTGCTTACGTCCCCGCAACGTAGCGGTTCGACTATAGAGACCGATAAAAATACTAGGCTTTAAAAAAATAATCCTCGGGTTCGATTTATTCGACAAAAACTCTTCAACAAGTAAAAGAAAAAATCCATACAAATATACATTACATGGTGGCTGCCCCCTCGTTATCGAGTATGGCCATTGTACGAAGCTTAATCAATGTTGTTATCGTGCAATGCCTGTGCAAGAAGATGTTTTTTAAAGTGAGGGAAGGCTGTGCACTGAGTCAATCTCACTCACTAAGCAACAGCAGCCATAATCCAAAAAGAAGAACAAGTCAAAATCATCGGTAACCACTGAGCCGCAGGTTTCTATATCAGTTATCCCAGTTACCTGAGTTACCTTCTCCTAGAAGGATGCCCTAACGGAGGCTAGGAGTCCTTCACTCCCAATGGTTTAACCACGCGTTCGGGTATTCAGTCCAATTATTTCTATGTCCCCGCGCATGATACAGCTTTAAGACATTTATTGGATAGCTGTTGACTCTCAAGAGTTCCTCCGCCCTTTGACGGGTTTCGTTTTTCATCCCGCAGGGTGTCCAATAAACACCCTCCTCACCAAGCAAGCTTGGTGGGGTTGCCGGTTTAGTCGCCGAAGACCCGACCATGCAACAGGTTGTACTGGGTTACATGTTACCAGTAGCACTAGAAAGTGACCTGACATACATTACATGCATACATGCATACATACATACATACATACATACATACATACATACATACATACATACAGACAGACAGACAGACAGACAGACAGACATGCATACATACACAACTCTACCGTAACATATCAGTATGTGAAAGTATGAGTGTATATCAGCAGAAGACCATGCATGGATATGTAAGTAGATAGCTCCTAGATAGCAGTAATAGTGATCATGAAAGCAGTCTATCATGAACCAACAAGCAGATTACTAATTTCCACTTTGAAGGGTATGTGTTTGCAATCCAGAAACAGGAAATATCAACCAAATACCTGATGCACAAAAGGGATAGAGATGCAGGAGATGCAGTAATGTGACAGCCGATGCAGACTTTGTGAACTATTGAGGAATCTGCAATTACTCTATCCAGATTACAAGTTTAGGTTTATACCTGTAATTATTGGGACACTGGGATACGCAACACAATGCCTAAATACCAATCTTGAGAAATTTGCCTTCTCAAAATCAGAAAGGAGAAATCTGATTCGAAAACTACAAATCCAATCCATCGCTGGAACCGACAAAATTCGTATAACTTTCCAGAAGTTTATCGTGTAAGTATATATGAGCACGTCTAGATATGCAACTATATGCATGAAAATACATATATAAAACAAAACATACGAATGTGCAAATATACATACATACATACATACATACATACATACATACATACATACATACATACGTACTTACATACAAAAATACCGTGTTGAAATTACAATGAAGTATCCTTGGATCTAGGTTAGAAACCTGTCCTTTCTCTATTGGCAAGAAATCTTGAAATTAAACTGAATAGTGATATACATGTTGGTCTTATTTAGACATTAATAGGATATTTAACTTTTTATTTTGAGAAGGTGTAGGTGAAATTTCAGATTTCAATCCAATATTTGATCGTCTGTGTTTGCTAGGTGTGCCCGCTTTTAGGTAATGGGTTTTCAAGGATTGACGAGAACTGTTGGCATTTATATTATAGGATTGTTCTGAAATGATTTATGTTTATCGCAATACGATGCGTTCCATGCGTTCCGTATTAGAATCATTCTTAATAATCCACAAGCAATCATTCACTTCTTTCGACAACGAAATCATCCGAGCCTCCACCTTTACTGAATGAGTGATAGTAATTATGTCTGTATTTACACTTTTTCTTGTTTCAGTATCACCACCACTCAGTGTTCAACACGCCAAAATTGCCTCTCAACACTCATTTAAGGTGTGTTTTCTTAATTTTAACGGAATGTAATTACGATTATCTTGACACCAATGAAGAACAGAATACCCATTGCGGCATTAACCAAACTAGGCAAGCATAGCCTTTCAGCATGAATTTTAGATGGTTTTCTGAATTTCTCGAACTGCTATTGCCATTATCTTCACACAGTGAAGAACATAATGATTATTACGTAATTAGCCAACGATGTTTCCGAAATTTGCAAGGCATACACACATTATATTTGCAACGCTTATTCCAGCAGTATGAGAGTCCCTTAAGATTTCTTTGTCTATACCTTTTTCGTATTCTTGCTTCCCAAATTTTCTTCACTCATTTTATAATATCTGTATTTTGTCGTCAACTTTTCTGTTTGTTTCCATAAGAAGGCGAGCATTAAGCAATGAGAGCCCACGCTGTTCATTCGTTTTCTTAACTATAAAATATGTATTACATAGTTCTATTCATTGATTATTCTCTAAACTTAAAGTAAGTGTTGAACGTAAATGTATGTAAAATATGTGTGCATGTGTATCCGTGCATGTGCCTTCTAAATATGTTCTGGCAGATACGAACATGGCTGTCAGCCAGAATGAATTAGGAATGCATACATACGTTATTGTTCGCATTCTCACTGTTCTGCGTGCACTTCATGATTTAATATCTGTTTTGCAGATATCAGCATGAATCAGCAAATAAGTTTACTCTAATCGAAGTTTTATCCAATATGGTCAAAACAGTGTTGTACCTCAAATTTCCCTTAAGAACGTTAGATCGCGCCGCATGGTACTTAGTTGATGAAAGCAACAACGAGACATTCACGTTCGAATGAGCCAGAACGTATTTTTTTCTACTGTAGGCACAAGGCCGGAAATTTTGGGGGAGGGCGCCAGTCCATTAGAACAACCCCAGTACACAAATGGTGTACGTAATTTATCGACCCCAAAAGGATGAAAGGCAAAGTCGACCTCGGCAAAATTTGAACTCAGAACGGAAAGACAGACGAAATACCTGTTTCTTTATTACCCACAAGGGGCTAAACATAGAGGGGACAAACAAGGAGAGACAAACGGATTAAGTCGATTATATCGACTGCTGTGCGTAACTGGTACTTAATTTATCGACCCCGAAAGGATGAAAGGCAAAATCGACCCTGGTGGAATTTGAACTCAGAACGTAGCGGCAGACGAAATACTGCAAAGCATTTCGTTCGGCGTGCTAACGTTTCTGCCAGCTCGCCGCCTTGAGCCAGAACATATTAAGAATGAACAGATAAGTTATTGATAATAATAATAATAATAATAATAATAATAAGAAGAAGAAGAAGAAGAAGAAGAATAGTAATAGTAATCCTTTCTACTATAGGCACAAGGCCTGAAATTTTGGGGGAGGGGACTAATCGATTACATCAACCCCAGTGCTTCACTGGTACTTAATTTATCGACCTCGAAAGGATGAAAAGCAAGGTCGACCTTGACGGAATTTGAACTCAGAACGTAGCGGCAGACGAAATACCGATAAGCATTTCCCATGGCGTGTTAACGATTCTGCCGGCTCGCAGCCTTAAATAATAATAATAATAATAATAATAATAATAATAATAATAATAAGCCGGCCCAAAAGCACTACAAAAGGAGACACGATAACGTGGCTAAATTCAAACATTGGAGGCTTTGTGAAAAGTACGGCCTGAACAGGGCACAAAAACAATATGATCATGAATCAGAAGGAGTCACCGAAAACGAGAAATATAAGATACTGTGGGATTTTATAATCCAATGTGACTCCCTAATCGAAGATCGGAGACCAGATATTGTTGTGGTAAATAAAGGTAAAATGGAAGCCAAGATTATAGATATTCTAATACTTGGAGATGCACTCATAAGTGACAAAGGACTAGAAAAGATTGAAAAATACAGACTATTAAAAGACGAAATCGCAAGAATGTGGACTATGAGAAGAGTGTCATTCCACTAGTTGTAGGGGCACTCGGAGTACTAACAACCAAGTTCGCAAAGTACGTCAGAGAACTTGGAATTGATATGGTACGAGCAGAGTAGGCTCCAAAAACTGCTTCTGAGGACAGCTAGGATTTTGAGATTGGTAATTGGATGTTGAATGTCTCTCACAATAATTAACAATCAAGTAGCAAAGCTTATAATGTCCAGAAAGAGACCCTCTGAGACCTCTGATGGCAGGTTACTGTCCGCTCTCGCAGAATCTACCAGAACAAACAAGATCGAGTACACTGAGAAGTAAAACATTATCATTATTAAAATAATAATAATAATAATGATAATAATAATAATAATAATAATAATAATAATAATAATAATAATAATAACAACAACAACAACAACAACAACAACAAAAACAACAACAACAATAGTAATAATATACGAAGCCCAGTATACCCATCATGACTACCCGTCTGATAAGGTTACACCACGCACATGCATTACAACCATATGTGCGCGATATAGTGATCTCATATCAATATAAACAGCACATGACCTTGCAGGTGGGACCCAGTTAGAATTTTCTTCAAGGTGAGTAGCCCATACTCTCAAATGGTTCCCGAATAAGGCTTGTTTAAGGATGAGGAACAAAACACCCATGTTTCCAAAGGTGAATGATCCAAATCCCAAATAATTCCTCTCAACACCTGGCTATGATGCTCCCCCACTACTTCTGTTCGTGATCAGAGATACACATATAGTCAGCGACTAAGGGACATGCTCCACTGTTTAAGGTCAAATAAATGTCATGCAAATCTGTGGTATTGAGCAGAATATTAGCTCGAGCACCATCCAAAGTATTTCAGCGATTTCAAGCAATGCTGCTCTACAAGTGCTCCACCCTTATTGCAGCCCTTATTTGTTCCATGTACTTCTCAAAATTTTTACTCATTGTTCCCAGAACTCCGACAATTATTGGTACTGCTATCACCATTTACATCAACTACAGCTGCTTAACCTCCCAAGTTAACCTGTTATAACTATTGACTTCTCTTTCTTCCTTATCGCATACCTTGTCAGCTGGGCATAATATATCTATGATCCAGCATCGTTTGCTTTCTTTCTCAATTAACACTATGCTTGGTTTCCTATTCTCTATATTGAGCAGAATATTTGTTGTAGCCCATCTTGTATACCAAGACAAAATATATACATGATAACACTTCCAATCAGCTAAGATCAGAAGTTATTATTATTATTATTATTATTATTATTCAGTAGTTTTATTTTTATAGCGTGCTTTCACTTCACTACCGAGCGCAGCTCTGTGTGCCTTGGGTATGTGCTGTGATTTGTTGTGATGCTCTGATGGTTATTGTATGGAAAGTGTTCTGCGTAGGATGTGTGCAGTGCCTAGTAGTGCAATTTTCTGTATGTTATATGTGTTTGTAAGTCCTGGTGTTTTTGTTATGTATTTGTCTGAATATTTTTTTATCATGCCTAATGCACCTACTATGATAGGAATTGTTTCTGTTTTCAGGTTCCACATTCTAGTTACCTCTATTTTCAGGTCTTTGTATTTTGAGAGTTTCTCCATTTCTTTTAGAGACACGTTGTCATCTGCCGGTATTGATACATCAATTAGAAAGCATTTTTTTTCTTCATGATCTCTGACAACTATATCTGGTCTGTTGGCCTTAATTTCTCTATCTGTGTGTATCGGCATATCCCAGAGTATGGTTGCTTTCTCGTTTTCTGTGACCTTTTCTGGTGTGTGCCTATACCATCTTTTTTCTGTTGTTATTCCATAATGTTGGCATAGCTTCCAATGTATGTAGGTTCCAACTCTGTCATGTCTGTGAATATATTCCTTCTTAGCCAGGACTGGGCAGCTAGAGATAATATGATTTATTGTTTCTTGTCCATCTCCACATATTCTGCAGTTACTTGTAATATTTCTTTTCATTACATGTTTTTGGTAATTTCTGGTGGGGAGGCTTTGGTCTTGTGCTGCAATTAAAAATCCTTCTGTCTCTGCTTTGAGTCCTGAGCTTCTCAACCATTGCTGGGATTTTTCTTTGTCTATTTCTTTTGCGTTTAGTTTAGTGCAGTATTTACCATGAAGGGGCTTTTCTTGCCATCGTTTTATCATGGCTCGTTGCTGTTCTATTTTTAGTTTGGATTTCATTTGTTTTATAGCTTTTGTTGTTTCTTCATCATCTTCTTCTTCTTCTTCTTTGTGTTTATTAGGTGGTATGATTTCTTGTTTGTATTTGTCAGCTTCCTTAAATACTGAGAACAGTTTTTTGTTTTGCTCGTGTTTTGCTGCTATCTGGATCAGTTTTCCTTCCTTCTGAAGTAGGTATTTTTGCAGTCCTATGGTGGTTATTTTATAGTAGTTTTCCAGCTGTATAAGGCCTCTACCACCTTCTATACGTTGTATATATAGTCTTTCTATGTCAGATTTTGGGTGATGCATCCTAGATCCTGTCAGTATTTTTCTTGTTTTCCTATCTATTTTGGACAGTTCATTTCGTGTCCAGTTAAGGATATTGTAGCTGTAACTTATAACTGGGACAGCTAAAGTGTTGATACCTATTATCTTGTTTTTAGCATTGAGCTCTGTTTTAGTATTGATCTAACTCGTCTATAATATTCTTTTTTTATTTTCTCTTTCATTTGTGTGTGTTGTGTCTTATCTAGTTCATGGATTCCTAAGTATTTGTAAGTTTGGCTTTGGTCTAATTCTTTTATTTCATTGGTTTTATCTAGTGTGATGTTGTTACTCTTAACTAGTTTTCCTCTTTTCATGGTTACTTTGGCGCATTTTTCTAATCCAAATTTCATATCTATTTCTTTGGTAAATCCATGAACTGTCTTTAATAGTGTTTCCAGCTGTTTGTCATTTGCAGCGTATAGTTTTAGGTCATCCATATATAAAAGGTGGCTGATCGTTTTGCCGTAACATTTATATCCGCATCCAGTTCTATTTAGCATATCAGATAGAGGTGACAGTGCCAAGCAGAAAAGGAGTGGAGAGAGCGTTCCTCCCTGGAATATTCCTCTTCTAATGGGGATGTCTTTGGTTTTCATGAGTCCCTCTTTTGTTTGGAGGTGTAGGACTGTTTGCCATTTATTCATAGAGTGCTCTATGAATTTTATGATTGTTGGTGCTACTTTGTTAATGGCTAGTGTTTCGAGGATCCATGTGTGGGGGATGCTATCAAACGCCTTTTTGTAGTCAATCCAGGCCATACTGAGGCCTTTCTTCTTTCTGTGGCTGTCTTCAGTTACGGCTTTATTAATCATTAGTTGATCTTTACAGCCATATGAGCCCTTGCGGCATCCTTTCTGCTCTTCTGGGAACAGTTTGTTTTCGTCCAGGTGCTTGTTCAGCCTTTGCGATATCACTGCAGTAAATGCCTTGAACATAGTAGGGAGGCAGGTTATTGGTCTGTAGTTTTCTGGTTTTGTTGTTTCATTTGATTTGGGAATTAAGATGGTTTTCCCCTTCGTGAGCCATTCAGGCATTGTCTCTGGCTCTGCTAGTATGCTGTTAAAGTTTTCAGCCAGCTTTTTGTGCATTCCTGTTAGATATTTCAACCAGAAGTTGGGGATCTTGTCATGCCCAGGTGCCTTCCAGTTGCTTAGTTTTTGCAGTGCCTGGGTGACCTCTTCAGTTGTTATGGGGGTCCAAAGTTGTTCAGATGCCGAGTTTGTTATTTTCATACTCCTTTTTTTTGGCTGTTCGTTCGCCGACCATATTTCTTTCCAGAATTCTTCCAACTCTTCTGCCGTTGGTGCTGCAGTGATTTCTATTTTATTTTTGCCCAGTTCTTGGTAGAACTTTTTGGGTGTCGGAGTTGAACTTTTTGTTCTGTTCAAAGAAGCGTTGGCGTTTCTCGTACCGGCGGATCCTTTGAGCTTTGGCAAGGATATCTTGCTTCAGCTTTTCTTTTTTCTCCGGCAAATCTTCTTCTTCTTCTTCTTCTTCTTCTTCTTCTTCTTCTTCTTCTTCTTCTTCTTCTTCTTCTTCTTCTTCTTCTTCTTATTATTATTATATTATTATTATTATTATTATTATTGTTATTATTATTATTATTATTTTTATTATTATCATACTTTCCTTAAGATGTGCGCTGTACCCAATAAGGCTGCTTTTTGCAAGACATCAATCTTGCATGGGATTTCCAGTTGCCTTAAGAAGTTTTGAAGTTTCAATTGGGTTAAACCCAGTGTTCCGAACACCACTGCTATCACTTTTACATTACCTTCTCGCATTCCATACAGTCTTGCCATTTCCATTTTTCAACCTCTTTACTCACAACATTCATGTCATTTGGTATGGCTACATCAATAATCTGACATTATTTGTTTCTCTTATTCAATATGACAATATCCGTCCGACGGCGTTCAATTACACGATCCGTCTGAAAATCATAATCTCAGAGTATCGTTACTTTTCCATGCTACTGCATAACTTTACTTGGTACATGCTCATAGCAGTTCTCTGTTACTTCATATTGGTATCTACGGCATAAGCACCACTGAAAATGCACACACATTATATCGTGGGGGCGCATGTATTCTTTTTGAGCAAGGCTCTCACATCCACTTACCAAGTGGGCCATATTTTCCACACTCTTTCCACATAGTCTGCTTTTCTGGGTGTCAGAAGTTTTATAGATATTATACTTCACTGAATTGATAGCGAGAATCTAGTCTTGTGCAGCAATGATCAGGTTTCGGTGGTACGCTTCAAATTACCTCGCTCATGCCATTCCCATGATGCTGTATTATCCTTAACGTCCTGTGTATTCCTTATCTCAAGGTCTTCTTTTCTCTTCTCCTCAGCTCTTTGGATAAACTCTGCCTTACCCATCAAGTCATCTGTATTTTCACCCATATCTTTGGCGGCATAATGCAGCAGGTCTTTTTCACTATTTATCAAATACTCTGGTTTTCTACTCTTTCATGCAATGCATCAGAAAATTTATGTATTTATGTCAACAACACCAAACATCTGCAGGCATTCAATGATCCAAGAATGTGGCATCATATCATATGCCTTCTTAAAATCAATCCAAGCCCTAGACATGTCTGTATGACGCTTGTTTACAATGCCTCAAAACTTTTTTATCGATGACCAGATGTCTTTTGGTACCCTGAGAACTCTTCCTACATCCATTTTGTTCCCTTGGTAGTATTACTTTCTGTGCCAACAAAGTCTATGTCTTTGCCGCACATATTCCAGTGAGTATCTTCCAGATTATGTTTAGTCATGCTATGGGACGGTCGTTTCCCACAGTATTCCCTTTTCATCATTGCAAGTGTTGTCCCCCCAGTCACCATTCACGCTGGGACTGTAGCTTTCTGACACATTCATTCAATTGGGCTGCTAGTCTTTCATGCACTGCGTGGCATCTCTTCAGCCAGAAGCCATGAATTCCTTCTAGTCCAGGGGCTTTCCAGTTAGGCATTTTACCCACTTGTTCTTTCACATCAACCGTGCTTATGACAATATTCCTTTGTTTCTTTCCTCCTTGTAATTTTATCTTGATAGTTCCTATCCACATTGCATCCCTTTCATGCACCACATTGTTTCCCCATAATTCGCTTCATAACTCCTTGGCTTAGGAGCAGCATTTATCCCCACTGTCTCCTTCTAACGTTCGGAAGAATTTCTTCGGGTTACTTTTGAAAACTCTGTCCACCGCGAACTGCTTATTTTTGTTCACAAATCTGATTTTCTGGCTTTTTGCCATGATTCTCTGTTTTAATTGCTCTATTGCAGCACCAAACTCGTTTTTTCGTATTTCCCTAATTTGTCTCGGTCGGTATTTTTCCCATTTTCCCAGTTTCCTCTTAATCATTGCTCAATTTTTGCTAGATCTTGTCTAGCCTGCATTATGTCCCTTTCAATGCGTCGTTTCCCCCATGGTTCTTTTGCTCCACCACTTTTTGTTCTCTTAAGTTGTAATTTCTCCTCAACAAGTAGTGCAATAACCCGGAGAAGATTCCTTGTTTGTTATATCCTCCGTCTGGCTGTATGGTATTACAATATTTATCATTTGTATTACATATGTATATATATATGTGTGTGTATGTACATAGATATATATTATTATTATTATTATTGAGTGAGAGAGCAGTGCATGCCATCAAAGTGACACTGGGGTAAAATATACGAAGCCCAATATACCCATCATAACTACCCGTCTGATAAGTGTACACCAGGCACATGCATCACAAACATATGTGCGCGACATGGTGATCTCATATCAAGATAAACAGCACATGACCTTGCAGGTGGGGCCCAGTTAGAATTTTCTTCAGGTTGAGTAGCCCATCCCGCTCAAAAGGTCCCTGAATAAGGGTTGTTTAAGGATATTGAAAGAACCAGCCATGTTTCCAGAGGTGAATTATTCAAACCCCAAAGAATCCTTCTCAACACATGGCTATGATGCTCCCCCACTACTTCTGCTCGTGATCAGAGATGCACATATCGTCAGCCACTAAGGGACATGCTCAACTGGTTATGGTCAAACAACTGACAGGCAAATCTGTGGTATTGAGCAGAATATTTGCTGTAGCCCATCTTTTATACCAAGTCAAAACAATGTACATGATAACATTTCCAATCAGTTAAGATCAGAAGCCATGAGAACCACTGCCTGGTACTGCATCAGGGCATTATTATTATTATTATTATTATTATTATTATTATTATTATTATTACTATTATTATTATTATTATTATTATTATTATTATTATTATATTATTATTATTATTATCATCATTATATGAAAACTCAAAGTTTATTTTCGTGGGTATGATGAAAAGTGCCACTGTCCCCAGCCAGCAGACTAAGGTGATACTTCTTTACTGGTCATGTTTCAAGAATCCTTCGAAGAATTCTTGCAGTTCCAAGCAATGCTGATTTTTGTAGGTGTTCTTCACATTTGCACCAATCTTTTTTAGCCAAGTTGGTAGTTGAGTGCTGATACTTCCACATGCACCAATTATTATTGGTATCACGTCCACTCCCTTCATTGACCACAACCTTCGTAGTTCCCACTTTAAGTCGTCATAGTTGTCTACCTTTTCTTCTTTCACATTGATCCTGTCGTCACCGGGGTATGCTATAAAGATTATCATACATGTTCTCGCTTTTTTTATTCACTGCAACAATGTCCCGTTCCCTATGTCTGGTCTGGTGATCGTACTGGATCATTGCATCCCACAAGATTTTGCAATTCATATTCTCAGTGACTCCTTTTGTAGTTTTCTCATACCACGTCTTGGCTCTTTGTAGGCCGTGATTTCCACAAATCTTCCAATGGATCATTCTTGGCACATTGTCATGGCGCCTTTTCTATTTGCCTAGTGCCAATTTCGGTCATTCACTAACGATGTGCCATACCGTTTCACTCCTCTTACCACACATTCTCCATTTGTTGCTATCGGTAGTGTTGTCTATTCTGCACTTCATATAGTTGGTCATATGAGTGCTTCTGTCTCTATCTTCAGGTCACTCCTCATCATCCATAGCCACCGGTCCTCTCTATTTGTCTTCGCGTTCACAACTTTTGCAAACTGACCGTACATTTTTCCCTTCATCCTTTCACTTTTTTTGTTCATTTCATGTTTAAATTTTTCTCTCGCTGCACAATTTTCAGTTTTGATGACGCCGGCCTTCTTCGTGTCTTCCAACTGTGGCTCTATGGCATTTTTATATACCCACTTAAGCAATTTTCCTCTGGGAACTGATCAAACCTCTCCCATTGTTTCTTCTGGACAAGTACAGCCTATCGGTGTCACTCTTATTATTATTATTATTATTATTATTATTATTATTATTATTATATTATTATTATTATTATTATTATTATTATTATTATTATATTATTATTATTATTATAAGCAGATGAAATAAAACATAAAAAATAAAACAAATTATCCGTAGAAAGTATACAAAGAGAGTAATAAGATTATTGCAGTCAAAGCTGAATTGGAAAAAAACGTTATTGCAGGAATAATTGCAAGAGCATATGGAATTGGAATTGTTTACTAGATCAAAAACAAATTAGAAAAATTTGGCAGAAATCTAGAAATCGGTTGACGAATTATGGAGTCTCCGAAAGCTGACATCAACCAGCTGTACTGGCCAGAACAATCGCGAAATTATTTGATAGCTGAAAAGAACGCATAGCATGGGACCGTAGGCTGCAGGTAGCAAGCCCGCTACTCCAATAGTTTCAACAAAACCTATGATAAAGGGGAACAATAACAATAATAATAATGATGATGATGATGATGATGATGATAATAATAAATCCGTGTGGCTCAAGAGTAAACATTAAGAGCTAATTTCGTCAAGAGCTAATTACGTCAAACACAGGACAGACATTGCAGAATTTGTGGAGAGGCTGGGAAAACTATATAGCTTATTAACAATGTACAGCACTAGCCGACAAAGAATATAAGAGGCGACATGAAAGCATAGCATGGATAGTCCATTGAGCACTTAGCAACATATATGGACTTGTGAGAGAAGAAAAGTAGTATACATATAAATGATCGAAAATGATAATGCAAAGATCCTGTGGGACCTTATGATTCAGTGTGTCGATGAGACACAGAATAGGATGCAAGATATTGTGATAATTGAGAAAGAAATCAAACAGTGCTGGATAATGGATATAGCATGCCCAGCTGACAACAAGGTATGCATTTAAGAAGCAAAAAATCGATAGTTATGACAGGTTAGTTACAGAGGCTAAATTGTTATGGTTGCTAAAAAAGGTGATAGTAATACCAATAACTTTCGGAGCCTTAGGAACAGTAAATAATGATCTTTTGAAGTATATAAAACAAATACAGGCGGAGCGCTTACAGAAAACAACACTGCTTGGGACAGTTTGAGTACTTCGGAGGGTACATAGAAAATATAGTGTGATACCTCAGTTCGTTGGTATTGACCAGCTGACACCGCAGTATATTTCCAGTGTTAGAAGGTAAGCAAAGAAAATAATAGTTTCATGCTTTTCACAAGGGCAGCAAATGCGGAGTAGGGGTTACCCGATTTCATGATACCTATTTTTATCAACCCCGAAATGAGAAAAAGCAAAACGACCTCAGCGGAATTTGAAGTCAGAATATAAAGACAGGCAAAATGCCCCTTGGCATTTTGTCCGGAGTGGAAAAGATTCTCAACGCCTTATTGATGATGATGATGATGATGATGATGATAATAATGATAATAATGATGATGATGATGATGATGATGATGATGATAATAATGATAATAATGATGATGATGATGATGATGATGATGATGATAATAATAATAATAATAATAATAATAATAATAATAATAATAATAATAATAACGATAATAAAGAGCTGCGGAGGAACAGTGGGTAATCAAAATATCAAACAGAACACGAAAGTATTCTATTATTATGCAAATAAGCATAGAACCGCTGTATCACCCATTGGGCCATTGATCGATGATAACGGCATTCCCCAACACGATGCTAAAGAAATGGCAGAAATACTGCAGAAACAATACTGCTCTGTCTTTAGTGAGCCCACTGATATTGACGTAAGAGAAGCGAACGAAGTTGATTCCCAACATAAAATCTCGGACATAACCTTCACTGCCTCTGACATCATAGTAGCAATAAGTGAGGTCAAATACTATTCTGCTGTAGGCCCTGATAAATTCCCCGCTAGTCTCCTGAAGGAATATAGACACAAACTTGCAGTCCCTCTGACCAACCTCTGGAGAAATTCTTTAGACTCAGGTTATATACCGAAACAGCTCCTACAACAGTCTGTCACCCCGGTTTTCAAACAGGGAAACAAGATCTCTCGCATTCAAATTTCGTCCAGTCTCACTCACCTCCCACATCATTAATGTGTTTGAAAGAGTGGTAAGATCAAGGATAGCTGACTTCCTGGAGACCCACAATCTCCTAAATGCAAATCAGCATGGCTTTCGCTGTGGAAGGTACTGTCTAACACAGCTCTTACACAACATCGAATATATACTTAAAGCCTTGGGAACAGGTTCAAACTCTGATGTCATATAACTTGACTTCAGTAAAGCGTTCGACGGGGTTGACCATAATATCCTACTCTCAAAATTGGCAAATGTTGGAATCTGGAAAACTTCTACACTGGATTAAGTATTTCCTGATGACTAGAACGCAACATGTTGTGGTCGATGGAGTCCACTCAAGCCCAGCAAAAGTCCCCAGTGGTGTCCCTCAAGGGAATGTCTTGGGCCCGCTCCTCTTTATAATTTACATAAATGACCTTTCCAGCATTGTAAATCACTGCAAAGAGAAAATATTTGCTGATGACACTATGCTCCAGCAAATCATCAATGAAGAAGACCGAACTCAACTGTGAGTCAATGGGCAGACTAAAGCAAAATGCAACTGAACGAGGGAAAATTTGATCTGATGTATTTTGGAAGTCTATACTAAAACAACCATATTTTCTTCCTTCAGGTGAACCGCTCACGGCATCTAACAATATCAGAGACCTGGGTGTAATTGTACATAACAATCTCAGTTGGAGTGCCCACATCAACAATAAGGTCGATATAGCTCATAGGATGAGCTCCTGGATTTTAAGAACCTTTTGGTCCAGAGAAAAGGTGAAATCATTCCACTTTTCTCCCCCTTTGTACGGCCACTGCTGCCTCTTATGGTCTCCCCATACAAAACAAAACATCTCGAGTATTGAATCACCCCAGAGCACACTCACTAAACGAAATGAAGGCATGACTGATATCGATTATTGGGACCGCCTTAAAGCCGTGAAACTCTATTCTCTCCAGCGCCACCGCAAGCGATACATCATTTGTACGCTGTGGAGAATATACCGCCAGCATTGCCCAACCGACCTGAACATTAGTTTCAAGGTTCATCCAAGGGTGGGACGACAGGCTATACGTCCCCTGCCCAATTCAGGATCACAACATATAGGTACACTGCGACATAATTTATTTTCCTCAACATGCCCTGCCCTGTTTAACATTGTCTCGAAACAGTTCAAAGAGGAAAAGGAACCCATCACCTTTAAACGGAGTCTGGACAGATTCCTTCAAGGAATACCGGATAAGCCACCCATACCTGGATACAACTCACTCAACAAGAACTCACTATTTAAATGGACCATAAACAAAACTTGACTTAAACAGGATTTAGATAATCCTATCAGGCGGTGCTATTAAGTTAGACATGACCTGGACCAATCTTTGTCGAAACATTTCTAAGTTTTATCTAAGTTCTAAGTTTATATATATATGTATATATATATATATATATATATATATATATATATATATATATATATATATATATATATATATATATATATATTATATATTATATATATTTATTTTTTCTATCAGTAATTAAAAATAGAAGAAGGTGATTTGTTTCTTTCTAAGGCCAAAGTCAGCGCTCTCATTGATCGCTAGTAGTAGTAAACACATTTGACTTCTGCTGACCGCAAGGGTGTGACGCTTCTTTTGTTTCCTGATCATACAAGAAATCGAAGTCCCATTGTTGATCTTCTCACCATCTGTCGAATCCTCCGCACAAGCCTGTGGAATTTGGTCTATTCACTAAGCTGCTTCTCTTTCTCCTGCTATTCCCTCCAAACCTCACATATTTATGATTATCTCAAGTACAAGACAATTTATAATACCACACAATAAGAACAAAGATGGCAGACTTAACTAAACAGCGGTTATACTGTCGCCATGGCTGCAAAGGTTGAACACAGTGATACAGAACAATGCACTACTGGTGGTAACTAACGACGACCAATGCTATAGTGGCAAAGTTAAAATAACATTAATGACTGAGCTGACAATAGTGGCAGATGCAATAACCGTCTCTACAATACAGGGCTTAATACTAACAATTTGAATCTTGCAAAACTATGTCTTACGAAACGAAAAGGAAAACTACAACAGTACACCAAATCGCTTGTCCTGTGGTTAATTTGGAAGAACGTCTCCCAAGTGAGAGAGAGAGAGAGCCAACCTCGGGTCAAAAAGTTATCCACTGGCACAAACTCTTCTTTGAATACGTACTTGGATGGTCACTTGAAAAGAAACTGCCCCAACTCGAACCATCCAAGTTCACCATCACACCCACCACAGAGAGAAAATGTATGAGGATCAAATGGACATGAGAAGAGTATACAGAAGTATTATACGCCTATTACGATGCATTATGCAGGCCATCTGAAGAGAAACACACTGCACACTCTTATCAAATATGAAGAACACGATATCAAGACAGCAGACAATATTTGGACGAAAACGAGTTAGCAAATATTAAGAGGAAATAAAAGACTCACAGATAGTGAAATAACCGCTATCAAGCACGCAGCGGAAAAGGAACTAGACGACGAGAGCAACTTTCTACGAGTCTCAATTGAAAGTCACGGAAACACGCAAACATCTGAATAAATAAATTGTAATGAACCTGATAAAGATAGCGAGGTAAGTGGTAAAGAAACAATATTTGAAAACTGCACATTTACTGAAGAGCATAGAGAGTCTATGGTAGAAATGAAGCAGAAACTCCTGAATAAGCTTGCAGCTGTAAGTTACGCCAATCTGCATGATAGAGAACCACTTAATAAACGCTCAAATACAATCCAAAATAGAAAACAAATTAAAATTGGAAACTAACAAAAGAAATCAGACAAGAACCAGTTCCCACTGAGTTAAACGAAATTATTTACGCAGCTGCAAAGACAACTGAAATCAGTTGTATATTTCTGAATAAACAAAGAAACACAAACTTGAGAAGGACTCCAAATTGGAAAACTAACATTGAAAAAGAGACTGGAATAATGAGAGGTGAAACGTCATTATTGAATGAACTGATCTGTGGAAACAATGTAAAATCCTCAAAAAAAAAAAAAAAAAAAGAGAAGAAGAAAGCATAAATTCTCACCAAGAGAAGAATTGCTTACAACAAAAGAAACACTGCAACAAAATGTTTAAGCGAAAGTTAAAAGAATAAGATTTGAAAAGAGAAAAATGTTTTGCAATCAAAATAAGCTGTTCAAATCCAATGCGAAAACATTCTACAGGGAATTAGGGAAGGAGAAAATAACCGTTTAAGATCTCATTCCCCTGGAAGAAGTTGAAAACCTTTGGGAAAATATCTGGAGTGATGAAAAGATATACAGTGAAAATGCTGACTGGTTTAGACGCAGAAAAGGATCCTACAAAATCTTACTGGAACAAGCATGGGAAGACATCCAATAACAGACCTAAGGATGACACTTACGAAGACTCATAAGTGGAAATCCGCTGGTAATGGCAGGATGCCAAATCTCTGGCTCGCATCGCTCCCGTGCGCACACGAAAAGTTCGTTCTGTTATTCAATGAAATTATGAGAGATCCTACGAAAACACGATTGGTTAGCAAGAGATATTACTTACCCACTACCGAAGACTAAGGAAACCAAATTTCCCCAAAACTATCTTCCCATAACATACCTATCTATCACGTATAAAATTTGAAGATCCATCCTCGTGGAGAAAGCACAAATTTATGGATTAGAACGATATTTTTCCCACTGAACAAAAAGGGTACCGATGAGGCTCATATGAATGCAGAGACCAACTCTTAAAAACTAGGTGGTTCCTAAGCGAGCCTCATTAACATACAGCCATTTGAAAAAATTCTCACAAT
>NC_042998.1:81249638-81269638 GCF_006345805.1 Octopus sinensis
CCTGCAGTACCGGTTGGCCGAAAACAATTTTGTAAAACGAGCTGTGATTTGAACTTGCATAACCTGAAGAACTGCAGTCGTGCTAAATTGTTTTTTTTTCATTTTTTCCTGTCTTTTCTGTTTTGTTTTTTCTCTTGTCTTCTTTCTGACTGTTTTTTTGTTTTTATTTATGTTTTTGCCTTCCGTTCTTTCTTTGAACTGTTGTGGGGACGTTTTTAAAAAATGCATGGCGAAAGGAAATATCTTGGAGTGGGAGATTGCCCCACCCAAGGAATGGATTACGCAGGAAAAGGAGAAGATGGTGGTGTTGAGAACATATTCGAAGGTTCGCGACGCCATCGTCGTGTTCTCCCAAGAAATAATTGAAAAAGAATTAAAAGAACATTTATCAAACGTAAAATTTATTGCACGGGGTGTCAGATATGTAACCTTTGGTTGCTATTTGACACTCAGGAAAAGGCTCGCATTTTTGCGAGCCAGCTCCTGGAGGGCAATAACATTTTGTTTCTTCCCACGTATTGCGGGAAGAAGTTGACAAGAGCTTAAGTTTGCGGGTTGCCAACCGGGATAGAACCCGAGTGGATAGATGAGACTATCCGCCGGGGTCTGTGTGGCAGCGGAGCCAAGCTCCTCAATGTGAAAATTTTGCCTGCGGCTGATTGGATAGGATCATAAGCGGTTTTGACTCTGTGGATCCAATCAGCGAAGAATCTGGTATTTCCAGATTTTTTTAAATGGTCGGTTATAGGTATTCGGTGATTCTTGAGGGTGCCCTCCCCAGTTTCATCGGTGTCTGGAGCCTGGCCATATAAAGAGAAACGGTCTCTAGGAACAAAGTAAGGTCCTGGAGCAGTTGGTTGAAACCTCTGTAGAAGAGAGAACGAAGGCAGCCGAGAAGGCGGAAGACTCTTCAGAAAAGGGCCGCAAGAGGAAGAAGGTGAGTAAAATGGGTGCTAGGGATGAGGGAGGGCAGGCGAATCTCCCAGTCACAGAGGAGACGTACCCTCTCTCAGTTGAGAAGTGACTATCTTGTCCCCGGAAAAAGATGAATTATTGGTCTTCTTCTACAGAGGCGGACAGTTGGAGAAGGTGCTGAAAAAGCACCATAAGGGAGTAACTTTAACATGCACACGGGATCCCGAATGGCCTCTGCAGATAGCTGTGGAGGTCAAAACGTTGCGCGTGTTGCGTTGGCTGGAGGGGCTCAATGAGGAAAATCGCTTTTGGCCAGACGCCGCTGACAATCACCCGCTTTGTGTTTGAATCAGGCGTGGGTGATGGCGGAATATGTGGTCACAAGCGATGCTGGGGAGGAATATGAATAAGAAGTTGAAAAGACTCAGTGTAATGAATTGATGAGGAGTTTGAAACCTTATTCTGTTTTACAAAGTAAGTGACGTAATGCCTCCTTTTTGTAAAGTATTCTTTGTTGGTAAGAGGCTCATTGCTTTAGTTTGTGCAATATTATGGAACTAAGATGAGAGGCTAATTACCTCGTTTCTGTGATTTTTGCTTTGTAAAAAGGAAAAAAAACAATGGATTGGGGAAGCAGGGATCGGTGGCGCGTCCTTTGCCTTCCCCAATTAATACCATCCTGTTCATCATTCATCTCATCTCATTAATGTCTTTGTCCGGCCCGCAGCTTCATTTTTCTCTGTGTAAGGCCTTTATGGCTAATTTAATGAAATAAAGAAGCTTGCTTCCCAATCACATGGTTCTGGATTCAGTCCCACTGTATGGCACCTTCGGTAAGTGTCTTCTGCTGTAGCATCGGGCCGACTAAAGCCTTGTGAGTGGATTTAGTAGATGGAAACTGAAAGAAACCCGTCGTATATATATGTGTGTGTGTGTGTGTGTTTGTGTTTCAGTGATTGTTCCCCACCAGCGGTTGACAAACGATGTTAGTGTGTTTACGTCTTCGTAACTTTGCGGTTTGGAAAAAGGAATCTACAATAAGTAGTAGGCTTACAAAGAGTTAGTTCTGGGGTCGATTTGTTCGATCACAGACGGTGCTCCAGCGTGACCGCAGTCAAATAGCTGAAACAAGTAAAGTGTATATATATATATATATATATATATATATATATATACATAAGTTCAACACTGCAGCCGCCTTACGACCACGTGATTATGTTATATTGTGTGACTGATTAAGTTTATTACCCATGTCTACCAGGGTAATTCCATCCGCTGTGTTTCATCGTAGTTTTAGTTCAATGTAACCTAAGATATGGACAAAAAAAAAAAAAAAGAAAATCAGCAAATATTTTACAAACTGCAGTTAGTTGAGATCGAAACTTGCATCTTATCCCTGGAAAGTCCTAAATCATACGGTGACATGACGTCAGTGACTAGTTATTATATCACGCAAGCTCTTATTGATACATAATATTAATTTTTACAGCCTGTGAAACATACGCGGTAGGAAAATTGAATGTCCTATTTAGAGGGAAAGAATAAAAGAAAAAAAATCGAAACATTTTATTTGTTGCAGTCTATTGACGTCAGAAGTAGCTAACGGGATTTTCCATCATGTGAGGAATCTACCTCTTTATAAATATCTACGTAGTGTATTCTGAGTTTGACGTCATCATTGTTGGTTCATAATACGCCCACCACTTCTCGCAGTCCGTGTCCGCTGATATTAGTAACAGAAAGCAAACGAAACCAATCGATAGTAAATATAGCAGTGTATATCGAGTAATGTAGCCAAAATATTCATTTCTCCTGTAACGTATATCAAGATAAAACGAAAGTAATAAAGAAACAAAACTAAAAGAAACATAAAAGTAAATTAGAGAGATACCACAATGAAAATAAGCTTTTAGTTTAATAGTGAAGTTATCGAATCAGTGAAACATCAATAATAATTCATGAAAGCATCTACTTGATTTTGTTATTCTTTAGAAAGCGCCTACGTATATTGAACACCTGATTGATTCACTGATTACTGATGTGACACGAACGGCTGAGGCGGATGTGGTGGTGGTGGCGATGATGTTGATAACGGTGGGTGTGTGTGACTCAAATCTCGATAAAAGATAATGATTTGTAGAGGCGCAGTGTTTAAGCATCTAATATGTATGTTGCCAGACGACTTGGAGAGAATTTCAAGAACCCCAACCCTCTGAAATACATATGTAGAAAGGAAACGTATATGAAAATACAAAAAAAAAAAGGGAAGTAAATAGCTGATATTCTGCAAGCAATTACGGAAACACACACTCACACGCAGTCACACACACACATACACACACACACGCACACACACACACACACGCACACATACATACAGACACACACGCACGCACGCACATACAGCTGCATATATATATTTGTATTATATAATATAGGCCGATATGTAAGTATATATATACACGCGCATACATAGATTTATACATATATATGTAAATATATATATATATAGATCAAAACATTTTGATTCAAATCCATTAATTGTTTTGATCTATACATGTAACTCCGAATAAATTGGTTGAGTGCTCTTCTTTCGTTTGTCCACTCACTCGTATATATATATATATATATGGTTGCCAACATAATTATGTTGGACAAACGAGTCTCCCGTTACGTAAACGAGTAACGGTGCATAAAGAATAAATAAACCTCCCGGAATACCGACAAATTCCACTGAGTGACCACTTAGACTCATGTGCTAAAGACTTAGACCCCAAATTCTATATATTCCCCTTCTACCAATGTAAAGACGGGATCACCACACAGGAGAGAATTAACAAGGAGAATCTCTTTATTGAAAAATTCCAAACACAACTTAATATGCAAACTCCTCGTTGATCAAACTTCCTTTCTCTACCTCACTCTTCATGGATGGACTAACACAAATATATAAAGATACCATGCATTCATCACTTCAAGCTAAAACTTATATTCTTTAAATATCATTTTTACTATTGTTTTATTACTATCATTTTATTATAAATGATATGACAATTTGAAATGCAATTGTCTATGCAGATTTATATTATTAGAAAATAATATAAAGTGTTAAAATCTGAAAGTTAAGTTAACAAGCAATTATATAAAAAGATAATGCAAATGAAGCTAAAATGATAGTTTTATAATTTGGGTTTTATTGAAGAACTCAAAAGAGTTGTCTCCCCTTACTCACAACACAGGAACCAGGACCACAATTACTACTACTTCCTGTCCTGCAACATGCTGAATTTAACAACACAACGCATCACATGCTCTTAATCCCTTTGGATCTTAACACCTCAAGGTAATTTTTTGGTAAACAACCATAAAACTCAAGATACACAACGAACTCACAATGTATCGGAGAACTTATTTTTAATTTTTGTACATTTTTATCATTATTCTTTTACAAAAAACAATGCAATTTTCTTTTTCCCCTTTCTAATTTTTAAAAAAACTTCTTAAAACATAAAATATTCTTGACAAGTCATACAATGACGAAAACCGGTTGAATAAATATATATTTATATATTTTATCATTTTCTCATTTTATTAAAATTTTCTTTCATTTGAGCATTCTGCATTTTTAAAAAATTTTTCCTTACTTATCATTTCTCCACGTGCGGTCAACACAACCCCACCATTTATTGATCTATATATATATATATAATATATATATAATATATTCTATATATATATATATATATATATATTATATACATTATATATATATATGTGATAAGACTGTACATCACTTTAAGAACTTTAATAACTTTAGAAATCTGTTTAATTATCTACATTACTTCATGAAATATAGCCTCAACACTAGGATGTCTAGAGAACTTACATGTATTTTAGCTGATGAGTACGGACTCGTTATATGCTGTATCTTGCAACTTTAATAAAACCTGTCCTTTATGAAACGATCGTACTAAAAACCTATCCATCTTTTTGCTTTCTTCTGCGTATATATATATATATATATATATATCTATATATATATATATACATTCATATATATATATACGTATATATGCATATATATATATATGTATATATACATATAATAAACACACACATACATATATATATATATGTATGTATAAGCTATCCTAATTCCTCTGTCAGTTGTTACGACCCCTCATTAAATTTTTTTAGATATCTGTGTGAGCACGGAGGATCTCCTGAGTAGAGTCATTAGGTGCAGCCACTCCAACGACCTCGCAGGTTGTGTAGTGGATAGTAGGGATGTAGTTTCACTCTACCTATTTATAGACATACATTTTTCTGTGGAAAAATGCATTGAGATTATCTGTGAATGTGAGATACAGTTCCGCGAAGTCAACACGTGAGAACTGAGCCTCCTTCTTAAACTGATCTATGACAGTAACTACCTAGACAGTCGTGACCTTTGAAGATTTTGACCCACCAAGTCACAGAGGGAAAGACCACTCTCCTCGGCAGTGAAGAAAAGCACCGCAGAGTGCTCGAGTGGCTGGACCATACCCATCTAGGACCCTGAGAGCAACTGTCAGGTGAAAAGAATTATTGCACATGCAATAGGGGCTAGCATTAGAACCACCTTGAAGAACCACATAGTAAGGTTTAACAGGAAACTATATATGCAGGTTCAAGGTGCAGCCATAGGTGTCGGTGTTCTGGAGATGTGGCCAGCCTCTTCATGATCTGGTGGGACAGAAAACTTAAACAATCTTTAGCGAAATAATCTACAATATTTTTGCTTTACTGTAGTAATGTAGATTACATTAATATTCTTGTTTGGACAAACTCTAGTAAGTGTACTGTAGAAACCGAGACGAGCATAATAGAGAGCATCCAGCACCTAGCTATATCATGGTAATTATAGATTACCTCACTAGGAACCCTAACAATAGACTGTTTGTCCTAGATACTGAACTTTGGTTAGAGACTGTGAGCAACAGAGCGCAGCTTCTCCACTCCTATTACATGAAACCCATAGCTTCTAAATATGTTTTGCACAAGAACTCAGCTTTGTCACACAACATGAAATTCAACATACTGATAGCAGACTTAGGATAATGAACAACGAATCTCTAATATGCGAACCCTATGAAAAAAGAAATGTACAGAAATTCATGCACCGCGTGCAATTATCTGGATTTTACCAGAAATATAGAGTTCGGTTATACAGAGGAGCTAGAAAGAAGTTAGATAATATTATATGTAATGAAACCAGTGGTACCTGACCTAGATATAGAAGTAAAGACTGGAATAGGATACAAAGAGTTTGTGACAAATCCAACAAAGTGAACACAAGAGTGACAAATATCAAGGAGTGATGTTAGAGGCCACAAACCAAGAAGAACTATTCCGAAGATTTAGGAAATTCAACATTAAGATCCTTGAAATGCCAGGGACGTCCATCAGATCACAACTATGTAGGAGGTACCCCTTTGACAATACCATGCACCAATGATAACTGCATGGTATATATATTGCCCTGGCATTAACTGTAGAGCTAGAAATGTAATCTACAGCATAAAGTGCATAGAGTGTGCTTGTAAAGACAAGTATATGATATACATAAGTGTGGCATCTACAAGCATTGCGGGGAAACTAAATGGGCATTTGAGACAATATGACGACAAAAACAGTCCTCCATACTCTACCAATGTGCCAAAGATGAACATGGAGACACATTGGGTCAACTTGACATCCGCATTTTATCCAAGCACCCGGAAGACCCAACACTAAGATAAATATAGGAGTACGTCCCCATAAATGAAACATCACCAGTACTAAATAGGAAATATACGTAGAAGGTAGTCATACTCCTGTACCCACAGTATATATATACACAAGTAGAGTTGCTAGCAGGCTGTTATGGAAACACACACACACACTCATATATATACATATAATTGCTAACGAAGTGTAACGACCTATACGGGACAGTGCTACTGTCGTATAACCCCAGAAAGGCATCTTTTCCATCTGGCTAACGGCACACATTCTGTATCCTATTAGTATTTGTGAGGGGGGCGATGACCACCCGAGACACACCAGGATGAATATCCCCTGTTGTTTAGCCAAAAGTATAGGCACAAACACCTGTTACACACGAATCCAGGAATTAAAAGCTACAGTCTGGGATGTCCAAAAAATATTGTATATTCCGTCATCAGTGACAAATAGAGAAAATATGAAGGGTGTAGATTAAGGAAATGTTGACAAAGAGGACTGGGGAAAAGTAATAAAGAAAAGAAGACAAAGAAAAAGAAGGACTATAAATGTTCACAGTTCAACTTCCTAATAGCGAAAATGTTACTCCGTATGTCCTAAGGTGTAATCCTATGTAAATCCATTTATGATTATAGCCTTCATAGCGTAAATATCCGGAAATAAGCGCGAACTTATCGAAGGTTGTATTGTTGTATATTTCGGGAATATAATTACTTCCTTTTTTTTTGTCAATTAAACACACGCACTATATATTCGTTCTTCACTCGTTTATTTCTACTTTTATTCTAACTTATGATTATTGTCCGGAAATCTTTCGTCACACATCTGTCGCCTCCTCAGTGGCACTTTCCATCTTCGCGTGTGTTCTTGCTCTGCTTACACCATTCTGTTCTACTCTGATACATATGCGCATGCGACTGTGCTTGAGTGTGTTTGTACATGTGTGTGTATGTCATTGTTCTTATTAGCACTACGACTCTACCCTCAGCCCCACCCCCTATCCCGTTGCCGTTTCTGCTGCCCTTGAACCCGACATTTTGTACAGTTCTTGTAACCCTCTGTGTTTGTGTGTTCACCTACCTTGCAGCCATAGCGGTAGCTGCTGTTGCTGTTGCTGTTGTTGGGTGATATTGTTGCAAGCGTCTGTAAAGTTACCGTATGTGTGTTTGTGTGTGCATATGGGTTTGCTACCTATGTTATTTGTATCCGTGCCCTTTATAGGGTTTCTTTCCTCCCTACAATGTTTAGAAAACCGGTTATGTGCTGTGGTGGTGGATGTTATTATGTTATTGTTCCATTCGTGTTACAGGGAATTCTGCAACACAAATTCATAAACGTATATATATATATATATATTATATATATATATATATATATGTATGTATGTATATATATATATAGTTGAAATTTACAGAAAAGCATAGACCGAAGACAGGCGTATAAACAACAAGCAGGTATGTTAGTTTGACGCTCGGGAAGGTGCGAAAGTCTTTTACGTTTCGAACCTACGCTCTTCAACAGAACGGAACACGATGAAATAAACAGAGAGAATAAAAATCTTTTGGAGTTAGCATTGCGACTATATATATATATATATATATATATATATATATATATATATTTGTGTGTGTGTGTGTGTGTGTGTATAAGTACATATATACATATATATATATGTATACACACACACATATATATTATACATATGTATGTATGTATGTATCTATCTATCTATCTATCTTACTCTCTCCAGCAAAAAATCAAGTGACCATATTCGTAACAGTGAGGTGCTAACAAAACACAACACCACAAATATTGAAATCATCCTCATCAAAATGCAGTTCAGGCCATCTCTCACGTATGATTGATATCACAATTCCGGAGTAACTTCTCTTTGGCCAATTCCCAACAAGAAGATCAGTTGCAAGGTTACTCTTGCGTTTCAAAGGCAAACTAAATGACAATATGAAACGATGGAACATTCCCGTTTTGTCCTGGGAAACAAGCATCAGAACACAGGATTTGGTGCCAGTCAGGTTTCTTCTCTGTTCAAAAATTTGAGGAAAGTCGACTCCAACATCGGGACGAAATTCGTGTAATCAGGAAGGCATGCTGGCAAGACGCTGCTCTTCTGAACGAAAACCTTATCTGTGATCGTGGTTTTGTGACACGAAGCAAAGTAGGCCTTGCAACTCGATCAAGAAAACACGTACCAAATGGTCTACAAGGACTCAAGTAAACTGAGTTCACAACTTATTTCATTTGATAAAATGGTTTGCAAGGCACCAGCAGGCCTCGAGAGACATACTCATGTCCATAGAACATGATTACTGCTTTATTTTGCTGAATCCTCATCTGTCTTTCACGACGAGAGATATAATTACGGAAACACACCTAGCAGTGTTTCTATCTATAAATTCCCCTTGAAATATATTGTTCCAACCGAATTTTCTGTTGCAGGCACAAAAACAGCAAAGCGCTAAAATATTTAAGTTTCCTCTAAGATTCTAAACTACAAGCATCAGCATAAAACTCTCCCCTCGAATCAGTTTAGCTTTTTCGTCAGTAATTAATAGTGATTTAAAAAAATGTTCTCTACACGCGTTATAATCTTAAACAAAACATCTGCTACATTTACCGAGTTTTCATCTATCAGTCAACAGACCTCAGCATTCGCCTCATTTATCAATGGTTCAACAATCAATAATTTTTATTTTAGTATCACTGAAGAGTCATGTATTTCACAAAAGAAAAAAAAACCCAAAACACAGCTACTTCTTCGTTAATTAAATTTTCATTCTTTTCGTTATGATCAAATCTAATTGCCAGTTACATTTTACATGCATGATTGCATCAGTGCTTTTGAGTTTTATTGCGATATGTTTGTTCGTTGATCATAGTAAAATTAATGATAAGCCATTAGAGAATAAGAGATAGTGTCATAAGTAGAGAGAACATCAGAGAGATAGATAGTTAGATTGATAGAGAGATAGAGAGAGAGAGAGAGAAAGACAGAGAGAAAGACAGAGAGAAAGAGAGATAGACAGACAGAGAGACACAGTGGGACAATGAAAGAGAAAAAGGGGAGAGAGATGGATAGATTGTGTTACTGATATTGGTTCCATAAAGTTATGGTTACAGGTCTAGATCGTGAACTACTTCATACGTTGTACGTACGTGCGTATGTATCTACTTTTACATATATATATATATATATACACATGCACACATTTGTATATTCATATATATATATATATATATATATATAATATATATATATATATTATATATATATATATATATATGTATGTATGTGCGTGTGTGTGTGTGTGTGTGTGTATACATAAGTATACCGATTGTAACACTACTTGTTAAAACCATACTTTATAATAATTCTTTGACATTGCATATTATATACCAAAGATTTCTGATGCAAGATACGAAAATATCTGTAAATATTTAACTGTTATTCATGTTATATTAAAATTCTTAACAGAAAATTTTCAGAGTCTGCCAGTTTTGCACGGAATGAACGAAGATACGTCTATCGAAATGAAGGATAAAGCGTAGATATCATCGTTTTCTCATAGTTGCTTTTTGTTTGTAAGTATCGCAGCGTTGGTTCCCTTTTATGGAAATGTTCCTCCTTTGCATGAGTAAAGAAGGAACAACATATTTTAATCTCATTTCTTTTGAAATATGTTGGCACACTCACACAAACATATACAAACACACGCACACACACACACACATACACAGTGCTTTCATAATCACATAATCACACAGAAATAAATATATATACATATGAATTTATATATTCATGCATGTAGTGAACAAGGAGAGAATATAACTATCGATTCATACACCCCATGAAGTCTCACAAAAAGGAGACACATTCTTTTGACCATACATTTGGAACGTAAAGAAAAAATATGTAATATAAGATAGTCATTAATACATAGTGCAATCTATTGTATGTCATTCATCGTAATAAATTACATAACATGACATGAAAAATATATTTATTCAGTTGGGGAAATATGATCGAATCCCAGAGTGGATAAGAAGAACGAATCATATAAAAAGATGAGTTTCAGACGGAATACAGAATCCGCCAGAACAATATATACACACTCTTCAGGGAAAGAATTCTGCATAAATATTTTAATGTGGTGTTATTGCAATTTGTTCAATGTTATCGAGGTTTGATAAATCATCGAAAGAGGGATCTATATTCATAGAGGTACTATACAGGTATTTCCTTTTATGAAGTTTGCATACAGTTTTTTGGCGAACCCTGCAGATATATTTTAAAATGTGTCTAATTAGTAATAAAAACACAGTAAATAATAGTAGGCACACACACACATGCGCGCGCACACACATACACGCACGCACACATACACACACACACACACAAAGGAAAGAAAAAGCTATTAAACAACGCAGAGATTAACTGGAAAAAAATAATTCAGCAATAAAAATAATTTGAGCCACTTAGAGAAAGGTCTTAATACATGTATGGCATATACCCACACATGTATGGCATATACCCAAGACGTATATGATTTAAAATGAATAATACACAAACGCACGCACACATATTTGCACGTGTATATGAATTTTATGCATCTGACTACTCATCTGCTGCTTCTGTAGGAATAAGAATAAAGATTTGACGCACTATTTCTGAACGGTTCACTTCACGTGTAATGAAAATAGAAACGGAAGTTTAGGAGAAATGCTGTCGAAATTAAAATTCTGATTACAGTTCCGATTACTAACCAATACCAAATTTGGAGGAGGTCACAAAATAAAACTAGTCTAATTCACTGAGTAAATTTCCCAATGAAATGAATATATTGTAGACAATGTAAAATTGATTTTTCACTGAAGATTTCTTTCGCGTTTCTCACCAAATGCTAACAAAGAATTGTCAGCGGTTTGAACAACTGACAAAGACTCCTTTTATACGAATCAGGAAGTCGCATTCTTTACGCTTATCATTAGTATATTCGTTACACACATACACACACACATATATCTGTATATATATGTCTATATGTCTATGGATGTATATGTATATGTATATGTATGTCTCTCTCTCTCTCTCTCTCTCTCTCTCTGTATATATATATATATATATATATACATAGATGCACGTATGTATACATACTTAGATATATTTATCATATATATATGCATATACATACATATATTCATATACACATGTGCACATATATACATACATATGTATACACACACATAAACATACATGCACGCGCAGGCATACACACGACTATGTATGTATATGTATATATATATATATATGTGTGTGTGTGTGTGTGTGGTTTTGTGTGTGTGTTTGTGTGTGTGTGTGTGCGCGTGTGAAGGCGCGTGGCTTAGGGGTTAGGGCATTCGGCTCACGATTGTAAGGTCGTGAGTTCAATTCCCGGCGACGCGTTGTGTTCTTCAGCAAGACACTTTATTTCACGTTGCTTCAGTCCACTCAGCTGGCAAACTGAGTTGTATCTGTATTTCAAAGGCCAGCTTTGTCAAACTCTGTGTCACGCTCAAATACCCTGAGAACTACGTTAGGGGTACACGTGTCTGTGGATTGCTCAGTCACTTGCACGTTAATTTCACGAGCAAGCTGTTCTGTTGATCGTATCAGCTGGGATCCTCGTCGTCGTAACCGACGGAGTGCTCCCTTATCTATATATCTCCCTTGCCCACAACAATAACAATAATAACGATAACCAATTACTTCTCCTTATTTTCTAGTTGTGATGTCATTCACTCGTAAATATCATCACACACAACATGGACAAAATTTCTTCTTAAGAAAATACATATTAAAAATTATATTAAAACTACGTGAAATGTGTGTATTTTCGTGTTTTAATTTCTTATATATATATATATATATATATATATATATATATATACATATATATATATAATATATATATATATATATATATATATATATATATATATATTATATACATAATTATAATAAGGGCTTTTAATTCATTTTCTTTCTTTTGCTAGCCTATTATGTAGTGTGTTTCTATCGGAGAATTTATGGTGATAATAGTGTCTTTTGATGTATATTTTTCAGTGCGTGGTGAGGCACAAGCCAAGACCTTATTATAATTATGTATATAATTATAAAATATTTGTATATATATATATTTAAAAGTATAAATATATATATTTAAATGTATAAATATATATATATAAGTATACATATATACGTGTGTGTGTGTGTGTGTTTGTGTAAATGTAGAACGTTGGAATGGATGATCAACACGGCATTGGTGGATAAATAATTCCTTTAATTGTAGATTAAGCCTACCATTGGTTTCATATTAAGAAGAGTAGGAGGATATCCAAGTATATTAACAATTTTTCAAGCCATGTGATCGACTTGAACAATTGTTAAGATACTTGGATATCCACCTACTCTTCGTAACATGAAACCAACGGTAGCCTTATTTCAGAAATAAAGAAAATGTGTGTATGTGTGTGCATGGCTGTAGCATACATATACGTACATGTATATATATATATATATATATATATATATAATATATATATATATATATATATATATATATATATATGCATATATGTATTTTATGTATGTATATGTACGCATACAGACATATTTGTACTTATACACCCATATGTATTTGGGGAATATAACCAAGGACAAGCTCAGCTTGAAGATCAATTTGTGAATTAATTAAAATGACATCAGTGATGAGAAGAAGTGATCATTAACGTAATGATCAATTCTAATTAAGAATAGCTGTACACCGTGTGAAAATGTTCCTTAATGTTAAATTCTTGCATGTAACATTTCTTAACACCAATTACAAATTATCCATTCGATAAACGGATAATTCAGTACTGCAGCAATGGACAGTCGACAGTGACAAATAAAATTGTGTATTTGCGTGTTTGTGCGTGTGTGTGGGGTGTGTATGTGCACACGTGCGTTTGTGCATGAGAGCGCGCATCTGTGTGTGTGTGTACAGGCGCGTATATACATATGTGTATGTGTGTATATGTGTATTCATGTGTCTATGTAACATACATGGCTTTCGTTCTATTTAGCTATTCCATTACTTATATTTTCCGATTTTCATTCGCATCTATAACAGCTTTAGGTCTTAAACCGTGGTTTGCATGATGACTATAAGCTTAACGAAATTTCCATTGATTTAAATATGGGATGCAATGTAAGACCTACAATGGTTAATACAGTCTCTTTATTGAATATTGTCCAACTGTTGTCATCTATAAAATCTGTAGACATGCTTGAAATTTCTGAAATTCCGACACCAGGATCTTTGTATCGTAATATACATACATACACACACACACACACACACCCACATATATATACATATATATATATATATATATATATATATATATATATATATATATATATATAATATATATATATATATATTATATATATATACAGGCGTGTATACATGTATGCATGAACAAAAATATGTATGTAAATTTACAAGTTACAACACGGAGACCAGTTTGAAATTATAAAACATTAAAAGGACATTAGTATGTCCTTTTAATGTTTTATAAGTTTCGGACCTGGGTTCTCATTCCTAAGGTATTTGTCGATGTTGTTATTATTATTATTATTATTATTATTATTATTATTATTATTTTATTATTATTAAGGTCACTGCCTGGAATCGAACTCGAAATCTTGGTGTTAGTAGGCCGCGCTCTTAACCACTACGCCATATGCCCGAAACATCGAAAAATACCTTAGGAATGAGAACCCAGGTTCGAAATTTTCCCAAGACACCTGATGAAGGCTGGAGGGTATATCAGCCGGAACGTTTTGTTAGCAACAATGATGAGGATAAATATCCATCAAATGTAAACAATGTAAATGATGTAATTAATTAACATTATATTAGCTTTCTACTGAAAATGAGTTGTCTTTAAGAAAATTTTAGTGGCCGACTTACGTGACGCTAAATTTCTGGTACTGTCACATGATGATTTATTCCTCCGATCTACAGTTTTAAATGGTTAAGTAATCATTGGTGTAATGGTATTGTGACACAAAGTATAATGCCATTCAGTATATTATATGATGGATCACTTATGCTCGCACAGACACACGTCCGAACTCAACACACACAAACAAAACATATATGTATATCGGAAACATATATTCACACACAGCATGATAATGTGATGGTTTGCTACTGTATAAATCTCTCTGAGGGATTTAGAAATGTAATATTCTAATTTTGCAGATCAGTGAATGTATTTCACTTGAAATATATATGTTTTCTAAGTTGAATAAGCATCGACAGCTACCAAGCCTCACCTTTTTGTTGTTTTGTGGAAAATTCGAAGCGAGATTTTTGTCCATCGTTGGGTGGAAGGGAATAATGGAAATGAAATGTCACGCGGAAGTCACTGGTGGTCGAGATGCTATAGACCCACGTGTGCTGAAGCCACTGGAGGTCGAGATGCTATAGACCCACGTGTGCTGAAGCCGAAGAGGAAGGAGTGGGATGAGGAGAAGCTTACAAAACATTATTGCATGTAAAAGAAAGAAGGATTAAACATAAAAATGACCCTGCTAGTGGAGGAAAAAAGAAAATTGGAAAGTAGGACGGTGATATTCAGAAATTTGCGAATGAAAATAGGAGAATAGAACACGCGCCGCAGGAAGAGATAGAGGAAATATTGAAGGAATAAATAGGTGAAGTGATAACTTTCTTTACAAGAGGAAGGGAATATGCGACAATAATAGTTACCTTTGCAACAGAAGAGGAGGCAAAAGTAAACGACAACAGGCTGATAATGCTAGAAAAATGGACGTTAATGCCGAACTGTTTAGGCAAAAGAATCGTCAGAGTCAGGGCGGGAAGAATCCCACCGTTGACAGACCAAGAATGAGTAATAGTCGCAATGTTTAATTCAGAGCTGGTGAATGGAAGTGAAAACCTGGAGATTTGCATAATAAGCAGAACTCAACAATTGAATTGCTGGGGATATGGAATTGAAGTAATTTGTGCGGTAAGCCCAGAGTATTACGAGGAAATGGCGGATACTGTGGAATTACCAAACGGTGAAACACTGGGAGTAATGTTGGAGGGGAGACCCCAAAAATGTTACGGATGCGGTGAAAGAGGGCACCTGAGAAGGAAATGCCCTAGATCAGCAGTAGAAATGGTGGAAGAGAGAGAGTGCAGGGAGATACAGTGGTGGGAAAAAGCAGAAGCAGAGAACAGAATATGATGGCAATTTGGCGGAGGTAAAACCAAGGAAAAGAGAGAGAAGAAAGTCACCGACGATAGTGGAAGTGAAGAAATGTAAAGGAATAGAAGAAACTCAACCCCACGACGAGAAAATTTACCAGAGGAAGTACCAGCAAAGGAATTAAAAGGACAGAGTCATGCAGACCAGAAACAAGACAACTCAGAAGTAATGAAGCCTAAAACCATAGACACACAGACGAAACACGTAGAGTTACAGTCAAACGAACACAAAGGCACACAAAAACACGAACACACAGACTTAGAGACGAATATACAAGAACTCACAAAGCAGCAGGAAAATAGAAACAAAAAGAGACAATAGGCAAAACACAAACAAAAGGAAAATCGTAGTGAGATAGGATACCCCAACGTAAATGAGTGTAAGAATGAAAGACACTGTGAGAGACAAGAGGTAAGTCGATACAATTTTGAAAATACTTTAACTCAGAAAATATTTATTTGAAAAAAGAAAAAAAGGAAAATCAAGTCATTTTGCAAGTGCCGAATGAATAGGTTTCCAAAATGTTTCTAAAAATATAATGCGATATACATTTGGTTGACTTTAGTTTAAAAAAAAAAAAGGAAAAATAAGAAGTAAATTCTGTTTGAACATTTGTTTAAAGGTGTAATTATAGGGCGAAAGCGAACAGGGGAAGTTTCGCCTCGGAGCGAGGCTAGACGTTGTGTAATAGTTATAGTAAAGGAATACACGGTTTCATCTCGCAGCGGGAGCGAATCATCCTTCATATGTTTTATGTTCCCGCATGTCTTTGTATGTCCCCTCTATAATTAGGCCTTGTGCCGATAATAAAGAATTAAGCTAGCAAGTCACGCTACTCCAGACTGATGATGAACAATGACTCTGAAACTAGTCTCTGCATGCTGGCTTTGCTGGGTGGAGGTGCCCATCTCCCTTCTTTGAAAACATAAGGACACAGAACGCTTGTGTCATAATTAGCAGTAGCATTTTTCCTTTTCCTGGGACTGGCACATTAAGTTGGCAACAAATCTTCACTTTATCGTGCTACTACTGTATAAATCTCTCTGAGAGATTTAGAAATGTAATATTCTAATTTGATGCATATATATATATATAATATATATAATATATATATATATATATATATATATATATATATATGTATGTGTGTGTATACATATAGAGAGAGGAGAGAGAGGGATTTAGAATATTAATATTTCTATATATACATATACATATACATGCTAGCATGGAGAACGGACGTTAAACGATGATGATGATGATGATAGAGAGAGAGAGAGAGAGAGAGAGAGAGAGAGAGAGAAAGTTAGACGTGCACACACGCTCACACACTCCACACACTCATATATACCATATATACTTGTGTATTTTAGAAACAAAAGGGAGGCATAAATGATGTGTGTGTGCGTGTGTGTGTGCTACTGTGTGTGTGGTTCTTATAAATATATCTTAATATTCATATGAATGAAACTGATTAAATTATTAATTCTGATGTACAAATGCTTTAAGCAGAAAGCTTGTTTCAACATGACTTTTGAAATTGGTCAAAGCATTAAGTTGTAGAGTACACATAACCTTTAAATAGATCAGGAAATGACGTAAATGTAATTTTTCACAAGATACATGAAATGGCAAAATATTGGTTTCAATGTTTGGCACAAGGCCAGCAACTCCAGGGGATGTGGTAAGTCAATTAATTACATCGACCTCAGTGTTCAACTTCTGCCTATTTTATGGCTATCGAAAGAACGAAGGGTAAAGTCGACTTAGGCGGAATTTGAACTCAAAGCATTCTGCCCAGCATGCTAACCATTCTGCTAGTTTGTCATCTTAAAATGTTCCTTAGTATTGATTTCAAATTTCGGCACGAAACCAGCAGTTTCTGGGGAGGTAACCGTGTAATTGTGAAACTTGATTAAAAAAATCAACATTGGATTCTATTCCCCTGTATTGGCCATTGAAATGACTACATCTGGAAAAATTATCTGCCTTAATTTGGGTTATTGAAAAGCTAACAACGTTTTGGCCTGCAATCCTTACACTTGTAACTGAAAGCGGAATTATTATCTCCGATTTTATAAATATTCCAAAGCGATGTTCCAACGTGACATTATGTCTGTGCTACTGTTTATTTTGCATATAAATTCACTGTCATTACTATTATGAAAATTCAGTGTATGTGTGTTGTAGTCCAAAACAGCAAGGGTTGCTCGAATTATTGCTAATACTAAGAA
Source organism: Octopus sinensis (assembly GCF_006345805.1). Classification (NCBI taxonomy): domain Eukaryota; kingdom Metazoa; phylum Mollusca; class Cephalopoda; order Octopoda; family Octopodidae; genus Octopus; species Octopus sinensis. Next base: position 81,267,875 of record NC_042998.1, read on the forward strand.
ACAGCCGGATTTAGTAATACAATTTTCTGTTGATATAGTAGTGTGTTTTGATCAAAAGATAGTTCATATTTAACATCCGAAAGCAGAAAAATTATGTCCCGAAATTGTAGCTTTTGCATCACTTGATATCCCATCACCTCGGTGCTTCCATACAAGCAGTGACACTGATGGGCTCTATTTCAGAAGGAAAGTGCGAGGAAGAGACTGAAGATCAACACAGACAGTCTTTGAATGCTGTATGACGTCGTTCAGACAGTATCCGCTAATCATCAAATCCAGTTCGAGGCATTAAATATGCGTCCGTTGTTAATTTCTGGTTTAAGTTGTTTGATGAAAATAGGCTTCTTGAATCTCAAGTTACCAACATTGCAGTCAGCATTTAGAATGGATATACCTACCTCACTGCGGTGGTAGTTTTGGACGTGTTTCATAAATGAGGAAGCGTGTTTCTGCTGGTGTACTTTAATCGGGTTCCACAGTTTCAGGATTGTACGGCTGATATAGCGAAGCCCACATTTATTGCATTTCACCTCTTACACTACATATGTATGTAGAGATATGCTTGTATCAAGGATAGAGCAATTTGTTCGCGTAAACGGGCTGTTGGCCAGGCCACGTGGAGTTGTATCCCGGATAGAACTCGACGTTAGGAAGGTTCATTGTGGGTCAGACGTTTATCTAATTCCTCACTGCGAATGTTTTTCAAATGGCGACAGTCATAGATTCTCCATAATTGGTAGTTCCAGAAAGCATGTATTGCTGCGGTGATTATTCTGTGTAATATGCTATGGACAATTTTTTGGTGGGGAAGAACATGTCGGGTATCATTTTAGTTTTAAAATCATAGAAGTTTCAAAGAGTTGCATCGCAAAAACATATCTTATAAATGACTTGGTGGGTCACCTTGCCACATCAATTAGGAATATAAGCAAATTATGATCCTCATATCTACAAATACGTATTCGCATATATGCATACATCTATATATCCTTATGCACTGAAATACATACATATATATGTGTGTATATGTGTGTGTAGGTGTTTGTGCATATGTATAGATATTTACATACATATACACACACGCAGACGTACGCAAACACTCACACGCACATAGATCATACTCGTGTTTTCGATATAACGTTTGAAATAAAATCTCTATCTTATATATATACACACAACCTCGCGCGCACACAGACACACTCACAGACGCACACATACATACACACCACACAAACACACACACACACACAAATAACATATATGCATGTATATATTTCTTATAGGTTTAGAAGCACATCTGAATACGATTGAAGATCAAACGACTGAAATATAATATGGAAGATGGAAATTACAAAGGTAAATATTAGTTTGTACATTCGCACGTTCAAAGAGTTCGTTTAAAGTTCATTAATGTATCGTTAACTCTTCATTAATAATTTGTTTCAGAAAAGTTCACTGAAACTCATTCGAGTACAGCCGATCGATCGCAGCTCATTGATATTCAGAAAAGCTCTATTACCAATAACAGGAATCTTTTTGTATTTCTGTCTTTCATTTGTCATTAATTTTATTGCTGTTGCAAGATAAATGTGTCTATTAATTTGTTCCTTAACCTTTCACTGCTGTAACTTTAGTTCTTAAGAACACTGAAAATTATTTGTGTTTTCGTTTTCATAACTCTGTTTTCATTTTATGTAGTTATATGCAAACTGCTCATTTCCAGTCAGTAGTTACTTTTTTATATTCTGTTTATCACTAGTTGTA
>NC_042998.1:81277986-81305486 GCF_006345805.1 Octopus sinensis
AGCAAACGTTTAGTGGTATTTTAAACGGTACTTTGTTGAAGAGAAATTGCTTACACGGGGAGATGAATAATATAATTTGTGCGTCTATAAAGGCACATTCACGACATTTCAGCTAAGAGTTTAATATGTCTGTAAACTGTTTATTTGGTCAGAATTGGGACCATTCTGACGTCGCAGTCACTAAGAGGACGTCTGCTTCCGTGTCGTTCCCAAGGCAACACGTTGATGTCTTTGAAACGAAATACTTGACTCATTGGTTGACATAACGCTATTCATGGAATCGATTACTTTACAGTGCCATGCAAATATTGCAGCATTTACAACGAATCTCATACAAAAATACATACACATAAGCACACATACACATACATACAGACATATATAAATATATATATATATATACACACATATACATACGTAAATAAATATATATACACATACACACACACACACACACACATACATATATATATACACATTATATACATACACATATTACGCACACACGCACTCACGCACGCTTATATATATATATATATATATATATATATATGCATATGTATATATAGGTACACACACACACACACACACACACACACACACACACATACGCACACACACACATACACACACGCACACACTCACACAGTGTTGGTATGTATGTATGTAACTCTCTGTGTCTCACTGTCACTCTGCATGTATGTAATACTTTTCATTTATGTAATTCGAAATATTTCAGATATATACCCGGTCACATTAATATGTATTTAGTATTACTGAAAATGTCGGTCTCGTTGACAAATGATTGAAGCCTGGTGGTTCTGGAATGAGAATGAGTCAGATCAGTTTTATGTTTCGTTTAATATTTATCGGTGATAATTTACCACTCACAGAAATGTTAATACATACATATGCATACTATTACAGTCTAAATTTACGTTTATCAAATAAATGATCTATCTATCTATCTATCTATCTATCTATCTATCTATCTATCTATCTATCTATCTATCTATCTATCTATCTATCTATCTATCTATCTATCTATCTATCTATCTATCTATCTATCTATCTGGTAGAAACGTTAGCGCGCCGGGTGAAATGATTAGCGGTATTTCGTCTGCCGTTACGTTCTGAGTTAAAATTCCACCGAGGTCGACTTTGCCTTTCATTCTTTCGGGGTCGATAAATAAAGTACCGTTTTCGCGCTGTAGTCGATGTAATCGATTCAATCCTTTTGTCTGTCCTTGTTTGTCCCCTCTATGTTTAGCCCCTTGTGGGCAATAAAGAAATCTATCTATCTATCTATCTATCTATCTATCTATCTATCTATCTATCTATCTCTTTCTCTATCTCTCTCTCTCTCTCTTTCTCTCTCTCTCTCTCTCTCTCTCTCTATATATATATATATATATATATAATATCAAATTAGAGATAAAACCACTATTAGGCAAATCAAACAATGAAAAACATAAGCCAATACATAAAATTAATTAATTATATTATTTCAAATATATATCAAAAGTATTAAAAGTTTTATTAAACTTTTAATACTTTTGATATATATTTGAAATAATATAAATTAATTAATTTTATGTATTGGCTTATGTTTTTCATTGTTTGATTTGCCTAATAGTGGTTTTATCTCTAATTTAATATAATATATATTTTACAATAAAATTGGATTTAATCCTAAATCTGATTTTTCCTGTAAGTTTGGATTTATTCCCTAATATTTTATTATATAAATAAATAAATATATATATATATATATACATATATATATATATACACACACATATATATGAGTGTGTAGTCAAACAAAAGTAAGGACAGGCAACACATACATTGGGAGCCACAGGTATTATTCAAAACAGTTTGAATGATAAAACATTTTGCTGGCCCTTTACGGAACCTGTCAATTCAGGCTGGCAGAAAGTTCAAGTGAACAAAATCGCAGAAGAAGTCCAAGTTGAATAGCAGTAGATAGGCTACAATTGGTCAAGGAGGGTCACCTGATGTCTCAGTAGATAGTATTGTTTCGTAAGGACATCAGTTACATGAGAAAAGCATATTTTCTTTGGCACCGTGGTTGGACAGGAAATTGGTGGTGACAGAGGATCTGGGCGTGAAATCTGAGAGGCTTGTGAGCATATGATCCTGTGTCCGCATATGCGCGATTGTGTGTAAATATGTATGTGCATGTGTGTTGTATGTGTGTGTAAGTTCGCGTACGTCAGTGTGTATGTACGTGTATATATTTGTGTGTGTGTTTGCGTTTGTGTGTCTTTGCGTGTGTGTGTGATTGCGCGTGTGTGTGTTTGCGTGTGTGTGTTTGTGTGTGCGTCTGAGTGTGTTTGTGCTTGTGCGCGCGCTAGTGAGTGCGCGTGTGCGTGCGAGCGTGTGTGGTGTGTGCGCGCGCTTCTTTGTGCTCGCGTGCATATGTATACTCACGTGGATGTTCATATGCAACGTGTGCAGATTTGCAGGTGAGATGGCATGGCTGGAGTGATGTTTATGTGTACTGTGTGTGTGTATGTGTGTGCGTACACACGCACACATGCACATACATACACACAGTGTATATAACCACCATACGATCCATGAGATTCTACCCTCAAATCCATACCCCCTAGCTCATTATATTCCTTCTTTCGCGTCTTTTTTATGTAGTACCTGTCTGTATATTCATGCCATTTACTCTGTCTTAAGCCCCTAGCTTACAATACTCTTTATTTCGCTTCTTTTACTCATTTCTAACGAGGAAGGAAAGTTTTCATGGTGCTACAAACTTTTCTCTCATAGAATGTGGATTTCAATTACTTTTTCTGAAGAGTGCCATTCCTTTCACTATCAGAAATATTCCTTGCAGTCATAAAAGGTGCACAATTTTCTGAAGGAAAAAAAAGCCCAATAAACATACTCCTAAACAGAGCAAATATGGAATAATTACGCCATCGAAATATGGAATAATTAGCCATGCACACAGAACAAACACTGCATACACTGCGACACAACAGTCTAGACAGAGCTGATACGTTAACTGAATAAGTTCCAACATTCTAAACATGATACGGTAGACCACGTATGCATTTTAAGACACGATTGTATCATTCTTTCCATTAATGTATAATAAATAAAAAAATGAAAGTATTAAAATATAGTAAATTATTATATGATGATTTTAGAATATCGTTTAAGCCAAATTCGTGTAAGAAATATAGAAATGCCGAAAACGTTTCCAAAAATTGGGGTTTGATAGCAAACGCGTGAAAAGGCAAATAATACGAAATTTCTACAAGTGTATTCACTTCAGTAGCCGCATTTTAAACGAAATGACAATTGATTTTCGAGGTGGAAAAATGAAACACAAGGGAAAAAATTATTGTTGGCGGTTCAATATCCACCAAGATTAATATTTGTCATTCAAATCTTGAAACAACGCATAGAGATAAAGAAGGCTTTAGAGGATCATGGTGCTTTAAACTTTTGTGCCGAAATAATATCGACGTCAATGCGAGAAAAATGAATGCGAAAATAATGCTTAGAATATAAGATAAAATCGTCGAGTTTCACATGACTGTGCTTAACGTAAGAAAAGAAAATAATTCTCAATTTCCAGTTACAGAAAAGAAGAAAGAAATTATTTTTGAAATGTGAAATGCCATAAAAACGACAGCCAAGTCTAAAGAAGCTAACTCTGTAACTGTTAATATGTATAAAATGTGATCTTGAGATGACACGCAGCGCAGATCTTTTAGTATCATGCATTGATGTCGCAAAACCGCTAGAATTTTTTAATGTTTGAAAGACAGACATAATCAAAAGTAAGAGTAACCAATGAAGTTCACGTTCTTGTCCACCTAATTGCTGCCTCTACATGAAAGGAATGGTATTGTTATTGGTATTAAAATATAGTCCAGGTGTCTTATAAGATATGTCTATGCATTGCTTCAAGATTTAAATGATGATATCTAACAAGATTAAAATAATCTTCGTGGATGTTAGATGCCCATTCTAGTGTTTAAGGTTTCTTATTACTTTAAAACCAGTTTCAGGCGGCTCTAAAGACCGAGGCAGGTAAAACGAGGGCTGAGAACTTAGAGATCCGGTTAGCAGTAATATCAGATTAACCAGTCAGTTGTAAAGAATTCATGAAAAGCTGTTTATCAAGGCTTAAAATTTAGACATATTCCTTCTTTTTGTCAGACAGAAAGGCAGTCACGAACTGTTATTGTGCAGGACTGCAAATAAAAACTTTGTATAAAACGTGATATAAAAAGACATTCAAACGTATACATACATACTACTTATATATATATATATAATATATATATATATATATATATATATATTATATATATATATATAATATACATACACAGGCACACACATGCACAAACACACACACACACGAGCGCGCGCACACACGCATACAGATATGTATATAATGAAGGCATTTTTAGAATATTGTGTTTCAGAAATTGGCTTCTGAGTGTATTGCGTTTGATTTATTGTTTGCAGGCAATATGGCAGATACTTAGAAAAGTAATTGATTTCCTTGGTCTTGTTGATGATAAATGAACACTTATGCAAATGATTTATTCATTTTTTTTTGTTTCTTTTAGATTTATTTCACTTTGATTCTTGCTACGTAATCTATGCTGTTCCATGAAATGTCAGATGACATTAAAATACATCCAACATTTTTTACTATTTTGCGTTGCTTGCTGTATACTAATATTAATATAATATTTACATGATTTGTCAACATGTATTATATCTATAGAAATTCATTGATTTTTATTGTAGCGTGATGCTTGCTCCAAACTATCTTACGCCGATCTATGTATGTATATATATGTGTGTGCGTATATGTGAGTATGTGCGTGTGGTTTTCTGTCCGTGTGTGTGTGTGTGCGTGTTAGTGTGATATGCGCGTCTGTATATATATATAGGCAGATATGTATGTCTCAAATTTCTTTTTCCCAATCTCCCTTCATTTATGCATACATATATACATACATACATATATATATGAATATAAATGCATATATACCCCACCCCCATATGTATATATAGTTGGAATTTACAGAAAAACAAAAGACGAAGACAGGTGTATAAACACAAGCAGGTGTATTAGTTTGACGCTCAGGAGGGTGAGAAAGTCGTTTATGTCTCAAGCATCCGCTCTTCAACAGAAAGGAACACGAAGAAATAAACTGAGAGAGAATAAAATAACTTTTGAAGTTAGCGGTCTATCATGGCGACTACATATGTATATATATATATATATATATATATAGTTAATCCAAACAAGAAAACACAAAAAAACACAACAACGCGAGGACGTGGAACAAATATAGTATTATTGGACGCTCAGGAAAGAAGGAAAGAAAGAGGGTTTAACTTTTCGAGCGGAGCTCTTCGTCGGAAACATAGAAGAAAAGATCCAGAGAAGGGAAGACAGAGGAAAAAAAAAATCGCCAACGGTACGCACGCGGTCACATTTATTATATATATATGTATATAATTTTTTTCCGTAATGAGATTAAAAAAACCAAGGGTGTGTAGATTTTGGAACATTTATAAATAGATCTTACAGCTGTTTCTAGGATATTTATTATATCCCTTCATCGGAGACGGTGTGAAAAGACGGTTAAGTGATAGTTAATTTAGATATGATACAAAATAGAGAGTGAGGTGGAGGAATGAAAATAGATGTGAGATATGCAGGGATATTGTATTTGTATATCCATTATTTAGGCAGAATGGTATACATATAAGATTACGATACCTTATGAGTAAAATCCTATAGTATTTAAAATTGGTTATTTCATGTATTGAGTTTATACCCAGTGTTACTGAATCAAGGGTTTTATTTAAAGTGACCTAAAAGTAGGGAATGTATTCGTAGGGTCAAATCGAAAAGAGGAAGAGAGGAATAAAGAAAGAGAAAAAAAAAGAGAAAAGAAAGAATTGAAAATAAGAAGAAAATAATAAAATAATAAGAAAAGAAGAAAGAACAAGAAGAGAGGAATGAAGTAAGGGAACAAGTAAGTGGTCTGTCAAGATAATTTGAAAGTAAGAATGGGAATATAAGGGAAATAGAGTGGGAAAGGTATTAGAGTATAAAAAGATAGAAGGAATGGGAGGGGTGAAAGAGAGAGAGAGAGGTATAACAATTAAAGGTTTGTCAATTGTGCAGTGACAGAGTCTAAGTGATGAGGCAGAGAGAGGGGTAGTAGTATGGAATGAAGGATTTAGGAATTTGTGTGGTTGGACAGGTCAGTGTTTAGTAGTAGAAGAAAAAATATATGTGAATATGTATACATATATATATTAGACATGTATATATATATATATTTATACAGATGTTTATACATATCAATATCTGCATATACAGCGCTTACTCGTATGTATATGCGCACATGCACACTCTTATGTACGTGTATCTGCATGTATTATCGCCCCTGTACACGCAGGTATATATACCTTGCATGCATACGTACATTCACACAGAAACACATATGTACATACACGCATACACACACATACATTCACACGCACATATGCATGGATGCACATACACACGAATGTAATTAGATGGTTGTGATAATCGAGAATGAGTGAGGAATTAGATAAGGATTAGGAGTTAAAGTGTAGATTTATAAGGTTATTGGGATTACCTAAGGGGTATTGTGGAAATGTACTGTATAGTCGTTTAGACATTTGGATTGTGGTAGAATTTGAATGTATGAAAAAAGCGGTGGTTGCATGTGCTTAATGCCGAAGTCAACGTTCAACCTGCAAACCTTACTCGAAGGAGATACTTCACATATTAAAGCTCAACTCTCCAGCACTGCTAAATAAACATAATGAGGCACTAAGCACATGCAACCCCCGACTTTTTCACACATTCAAATTCTACCACAAATCTAAACGCCTAAGCGACCATACAGTACATTTCCACATACAGTACATTGCCACAAATCCCCTTAGGTAATCCTAATAACCTTAAAAATATACACTTGAATTCCTAATCCCTATCTAATTCCTCACTCATACTCGAGTATCATAACCATCTAATTATATTCGTGTGTATGTGCATCCAGGCACATGTATATGTATGTGTGTTTATGCGTGTATGTGTGTATATGTGTATGTGTGAATGTACGTATGCATGCAAGGTATATATACCTGCGTGTATATATATATATATATATATAATATTTCAAATTAATAATTAAAGGGTAAAATTTATATATAACTTCAAATTAATAATAATAATAATAATAATAATAATGATAATAATAATAATAATAATAATAATAATAATAATAATAATAATAATAATAATAATAATAATAATGATTCATATATAATTTCAAATTAATAATAAAAGGGTAAAATTAATTAATTAAATTAATTAATTAGTCAATCAATTAATTTATAATTTTAACAAGTAGCTCGGTACGTTAAAATAAGGGTTATAGGTAAAATTATACGAATATTCTATAATTATAAACATAATTATAATTAGGGGGCAGCTAATTGCTTCAGCACATACGAATTTAGAAATAGGAGTTCAAAATTCGTTTTCTACTACTGTAAGAATCTCCACGGCAGTAACACACTTTTTTACGTAGGCAAAGAGAAAAACAATGAATCAACACGTCTTCGATTAGCCATAGATGCGTTTCGATATTAAAGTGGTTTTAATTACTTACTTCTCTCTTCAGCTACACTGAAGAATCACAATATGATGCAAATACAAAATATACATTTATATTTCGTTAAGTGGAAGTGGTTTCTATGTAGTTTTACAAAATAGAATCATGATTTCGTGCTTGTGTGTATGATGAAGTGTAAGTATCGTATATTGAGGGTCGTGGTATTATGATGGTAATAGATTGACAATGGCCGTGATATGATTGTGACAGTCGTGGTGGTATTGTGCGCGCACGCACACATACACACATACGCACACTTATACACGCAAACATATGCTACTCGTCACAATATATGTTTGAGGCTTTTATAGACTTAACTTGTTTATGAAAGAGCAGAGACTCTACAAATTTTTAATATTATAAAGTTGAAGTTTCGATCTTTATATAAGCTTAAGCATGGAACGAAATTGAAGATACATATTCACATATGTGCATTTATTAAACTGCATTATGGAAGCCTATTAGTCGGTACCGCAAAGATGAAATACGTACGTTTATGAAACGTACCACTTCCACGACCCCAAAAATTAAAAATGATATAATGGAAAAAAAAAAAAAAATTGGAAATAAAACTCTAGTGTATATAAACGTTATGTTTATGGTATTAGAGATATTTTATAGCATTTATTGACCTGATTTTTGTAAAATATTTATATATTTATTGATTCTAGTAAAACATCGATTTTACTCTTTGCCGATCGATGTCCATTGCTAATATATATCAAAATGTAAATTCTTATATATATATATATATATATATATAAAACACAACACACACACACACACACACACACACACACACACATATATATATATATATATATACATACATACATATATATACATAAATACATATGTACATAAATATGTATATACATACACACACACACACTTATATATGTATGTATATATATATATATATAATGTGTGTATGTGTGTGCGTGTGTGTGTGCATGTGTACATATTTATATGTAATAATGTATAATGTACATAGTATATACATATAAGCGATAATTTTAAAAAGAATGTGTTGGCTGAATATAAATGTTATTTAGTGTTTTTTAGAACTGTTTTATAACAGTTTTTGTGAGGAGGGTTTCCAAAATGTTTATGTAACCCGTCTTTACTAAATCATGTTTTCATTTATGATCGATCTATATAGACAATGATACGAAAACCATTGGACAACTATATGTGTAGAAATCTATATAAAATTATGGAATATGGATATGAGACCATTAGACATGTTTTGCATTTTTATTTTATAAGATAAATTCATATGCATATATGTGCGTGCTTTTTTTATACAGGTAATTATTCAACCAGCTTAAAGCAATTTCTCATGAAACAAATTAAATGTGGATGGGTGCAGCGGTGACTCTTTTACGGCACCTTTAATCATTCCGGGGAATATTATATACCATCGTCGAACGACATTGCCTTTCATTTTTAAGGGTCGATAAAATAAGTACCACTTGAACACTGGGGACGGTATAATCGACTTATCTCTTCCCACGAAATTGCTGGCCAAGTGTCAAGAATCGTTCGCGCACCAGACGAAATGCTTAGCGATATTTCACCCGGCGCTACATTCTGAGTTCAAATTCCGCCGAGGCTGACTTTAGTTTTCTTCCTAACGGAGGCAATAAATTAATTACCAGTTGCATACTGTGGTAGATCTAATCGACTGCCCCTCCCTCAAAATTCAGGCCCTTGTGCCTATAGTAGAAACGATTATTATTATTATTATAATTATTATTATTATTATTATTATTATTATTATTATTATTATTATTATTATTATTATTATTATTATTATTATTATTATTATTATTATTATTATTATTATTATTATTATTATTATTATTATTATTATTATTATTAATGAGTGAGAGAGCAGTGCATGCCATCAAAGTGACACCGGGGTAAATTATACGAAGCCCAGTATACCCGTCTGATAATGGTACACCAGGCATATGCATCATAGCCATACTGTATCAGGACATCCATGAGAACCACTGCCTGGTACTATATCAGGGCATTTATTATTATTATTAATAATTATTATTATTATTATTATTATTATTATTATTATTATTATTGAGTGAGTGAGCAGTTCATGCAATCAAAGTGACACTGGGGTAAAATATACGAAGCCCAATATACCCATCATGACTACCCGTCTGATAAGGGTACACCAGGCACATGCATCACAACCATATGTGCGCGACATGGTGATCTCATATCAAGATGAACAGCACATGACCTTGCAGGTGGGGCCCAGTTAGAAATTTCTTCAGGTTGAGTAGCCCATCCTGCTCAAAACGTCCCTGAATAAGGGTTGGTTAAGGATGTTGAAAGAACCACCCATGTTTCCAGAGGTGAATTATTCAAACCCCAAAGAATCCCTCTCAACACATGGCTATGATGCTTCCCCACTACTTCTGCTCGTGATTAGAGATGCACATATCGTCAGCCACTAAGGGACATGCTCAAATGGTTACGGTCAAACAACTGACAAGCAAATCTGTGGTATTGAGCAGAATATTTGCTGTAGCCCATCTTTTATACCAAGACAAAACAATGTACATGATAACACTTCCAATCAGTTAAGATCAGAAGCCATGAGAGCCACTGCCTGGTACTGCATTATTATTATTATTATTATTATCATTATTATTATTATTATTATTATTATTATTATTATTATTATTATTATTATTATTATTATTATTATTATTAATAATAATTATTATTATTAAAGCGGTAAGCTGCCAGAACCGCTAGCACGCTGGGCGAAATGCTTAGCAGTATAACGCCCGTCGCTACGCGATGAGTTCAAATTCTACCGAGATCGACTTTGCTTTCATCCTTTCGGTGTCGATGAAATAAGTACCAGTCACGCACTGGAGCAGATATAATCGACTAGCCCCTTCCCCTTAAATTTTCAAGGCCTAGAGTAGAAAAAATAATAATAATTAATATCATCGTGATTAAAGCGGTGACCTGGCAGAATCGTTAGCGCTCCGGGCGAAATGCTTATCGGTATTTTGCCCATCGCTAGGTTCTGAGATCAAATTCGGCTGAGGTCGACTTTGCCTTTCATCCTTTCGGGGTCGATAAAATAAGTACCAGTTGAAGACTGGGCTCGATGTAATCGACTCATCCACACGTTCCCCAAGCTGCCGTTGTGGCAAAAATTTGAAATTATTATTAAGGCGGCAAGCTAGCGCGCCGGGTGAAATGCTTAGCGATATTTCGCCCATCGCTACGTTCTGAGTTCAAATTCTGCCGAAGTCGACTTTATTCTTACATGCTTACGAGGTCGATGAATTAAGTACCAGTTGAGTACTGGGGCTGATGTAATCGACTCTCTACCTCCTAAATTTCAGGCATTGTGCCTATTGTAGGAAGGATTATTATTATTATTATTATTATTATTATTATTATTATTATTATTATTATTATTGTTGTTGTTCTGGTGATGACGGGCAGAATTGTTAGCGCACCAGACAAAATGCTCAGCGACCAGTTTTCAAACACTTTACTTACTGGTTTCGAATTTCATACTGGTCAATGCCGTTCATCCTGACGGGCTAAATAAAAATAAATTTCCATTCGTACATTGAAGTCGATGTTAATGATGAAGCACCACCCCTCGAAATTGTTAGTCTTGCACCAAAATTAGTAATATTTTCAAATATACTTGCTGTCTTATTTATTAGAAGTTCCTTTTTTTTATTCGTATCATATATTTTTCTTCCTTTTTCTTCATAGCCACATCTGATATTCATAATATATTTTACATCACCCTTTCAATTATTAACATCCTACGCTTCGCTTTCTAAATATGTTTATTACAATTTGATATAAAATTTACAATAATTATTTTGTATGTTTCAACATCAATTACAATTTATCACGACATTTTTAATTATCTATCGGACTAATTTTAAATTCAACTCTTCATTTAATATGCCAATCATACAATTAAAAAGATACTCTTAGAATTGTATTTACAAAAGCAGATATTAACACAAGGAAACGAAGAGACAAACAGCCAAACATACAGACACAAATACACACACACACACTTCTCTAGGTACTTAATGAGTTTTAGATGCATGGAGCAGGGTGAAACGTTTGTTAAATAATACATGTAATTCTTCCCAAATGTTTCTTTCGTTAGCCCACTCATTCGTATGTATACTTTCCTGTAACCACGAGACAATATGTATCTCTGTGTATGTATATGAGTTTATGCGAATGTTCTGTTCATAGATATGTACGGATGTATAAATGCGTCTATATTCCTAGCTGCTCTGTATATGCATGTCGTTATAACCATATACTTGTGCCGATGAATCGTCATGCAGGATGTCTGAGATGTTCGCTGAGCAAAGAAACCGTACAGCAGATTCCCGTGTTGTATTCAAGTATTGCTGAAAATTGGAATTACGTAGAACAGCTGTTGTTGCGTGAAAGAGAAGCCCAACTATCGACCGAGTCCCCCGTGAGGATCCTCCTACAGCTCTACCACCATGAATAAGGCAGCGCAGGTGGTGTTTCTCTGTGTCGTGGCTATGGCGATAGAGGTTGTGAGATGGACTTGACGGAAATGATTTCCCTCATTTTCTAACAAAAAAAAACAACAAACTTCTTTATAGAGCGTTAGCAGTATAACAATCAAGAGAGAAGTATGTCTACATACTGAATAACTGTCTCCAGGGAATGATACCATGTGAAGCAGGTTTGTAGCAGCTCATATTTAGTTTTGATTATACACAAAATTCACAAAACGTTTTCGATATATTCCTTCAGGTGTAGATATTAGTTTCAAACTGCTGTTTCATAGTATATTCATTCATAATGTAGTTGATCAAATCAAATCAAATCAAATTTATTGGCAGGAGAAGAGCACAATGTACTTAAGCCATGAAAAAAAAACCCAAACAAAAAACAGTTATTGTTATATACAGTTTTATACATGTAGACATAATATCTGTTTTCTTCAGGATCTTGGTTCCTTTCGAAATTCACACCGGTTGTGTTTATCTATCTATCTATCTATCTATCTATCTATCTATCTATCTATCTATCTATCTATCTATCTATCTATCTATCTATCTATCTATCTATCTATCTAACTATCTATCGTTCGACTGATCGATAAATCCATCCATCAATCCATCCATCCATCCACCCATCCGTCCGTTCGTCCGTCCATCCATCCATGTTTTGGAGTTTGGGCATAAGTAACAAATTGAAATTTGAAATCTAAATGGGTTATTAAAATTTTTAACTTAACGGTGAATTTAATTTGAAAATGGAATATTGTTGTCTATGAGAAATATGAATGTAAATGTGGTTGGAAAATTTTCCACAGGATTCATAGCCTGGTAATTTGACAACATTATAATATTTTCATATGTAATTGTGTAGAAATTCTGTTTTGCTCTTAGTTTGAAAGGACCTTGAATGGCAAAACATTCAGTCAGATTCTACCCCTACATTTGATTCTATTGGAAGTATTCAATAATTTGACAGTAAGCATTTTCAGCTAATTATCATCTTACTGCATTAATCTTAATATATTTTCTCATTACGCAAGTGAAGCCTTTTTAACGCAAAAAGGTATGTAACGAATTCATTTGCTGTTTCTAATTATGATAAAGCACACTTCCCCTACGAAATGTTTACTTTAAATGCATAATAAAAACATATGGCTGCAATATTTATTTGATAAATGAAAATGTGTTGATAATATAATAAAATATATATATAATGATATAATAAAAAAGAATTAGGAGCTAAAACCTCTTAAATTCTATCCTGCAACTTTTTATCAGCAATCATTTGAAAATGGTTTATTTCCATGATAAAGAAACTTTTCTAAAAGATCTTTACAGAGAATGGAACAAAATAAAGAGCAGAATATTTTTGTGAAATCAGATAAGATGAAAAAAATTATGAAGTAAATAAACATATGGTAGATTCAGATGAATTTTGGCTTCAAACAAATTCCAAAATACTCTTCTACGTTACTTTGATGTAGTCAGTGCCGTGGCAGAAAACATCAACCATGTACTCAAAGATTTCAGACACCTATTTGATCCCTCAATTCTTCAACTTTAAGAAAATATGTAAAAATATAAAATATAATTGAAATTCAGTTCAATTAAGTACTTAAATTGAGGTACCAAGCCGGTTCGGTAAAGTTCGCGTTGCTCGAAGTGAGGTAAGTAAAAAGCAAATAAGTAGCAAAGCTGTCCAGATATCAATACATTACAGCCGTTTCAAGCGGCTCCTTTTAATTGATCTATGAAAGCATTACATCAGTTTGAAACAAACCGCTCTCCTCAGACGCAGATGACCCTATAGATTCCCAATATAAAGGATAAACCATTATTTAGCACAATTTGCACCAGTATTAGAAACAAAATAATTGCATTGAGGAAAAGGAAACAATGTAGTTATTTTGGTTTCTAGTACTGGTATAAATTGTGCTAATTAAATGGTTTGTCCTTATACTACAGTGGTTTCTTTAAAATTGATGTAATTGATCGATTAAAGTGAACCGCTTGAAACGGTTGTAATACATTGATACCTGGCCACCAGTGTTACTTATTTGCTTTTTATGTAAAAATATGTTTATACGTTATAAATATTGATTTCAAAATCTTGGCTCAAGGCCAGCAATTTCGAAGAATGGGACAGGTTGATTACATCAACCCTAATATTAAACTGGTACTCATTTTATCGACTCTAAAAGGGGAGAAAATGGAATGTCGACCTCGGTGGATTTTGAAATCAAAACGTAATAACGAACAAAATGTCGGTAAGCATTTTGCACGGTGTACTAATGATGCTGCAAGCTCCTCATTGCATATATTAAAAATATTAACGTGCGAGACCTATGAAAATTTGAATAAAACAAGAAGGTATGTCAGATGTCACTTTAATTTTTTTTAATAGATGTAACGATACACGATCTTATATCATATATTATTCATACATCGTTACATCTGCATATGTATATTACAGGTTTTTTTCTGCATTACATACATACATACATACATACATACATACATACATACATACATACATACATACATACATACATACTATACTACCTTCTTATGCAACATGTCGTTGATAACGTCATATTTCTGTGGAAATTCCACGCGAGATTCGCTGCGGTCGAGAGAAATCATCAAGACACTACCTTCCTATGCGCCATTTTGCTTGACGTTTTGCAAAAACAACATTCTATACGGATCTGGAAAAAATATTGTCCTGGAATGAAGATAGAGAATCAGTAGTAGTGGTAGTAGTAGTAGTAGTAGTAGTAGTAGTATAGTAGTAGTAGTATAGTAGTAGTAGTATAGTAGTAGTAGTAGTAGTAATAGTAGTTGTAGTAGTATAGTAGTAGTGTAATAGTAGTAGTAGTATTAGTAGTACTAGTAATAGTAGTAGTAGTAGTAATAGTAGTGGTAGTAGTAGTATAGTAGTAGTAGTATAATAGTAGTAGTAGTAGTAGTAATAGTAGTAATAGTAGTAGAATAGTAGTAGTAGTAGTAGTAGTAGTAGTAGTAGTAGTAGTAGTAGTAGTAGTAGTAGGTAATTAATATAGAAGGTCGGTTGAAAGAAATTAATCATGGTAATTAGAGAGAAGAAAAATATGTTCTAAATGTTTAAACGGTGGCGGTTGGGGTTGCAGTTTTGCAAGGGGCAGTCAAGTCAAGTCACGTAGTCACTTCTGAAGTCAAGTGATTACTGTTGCTGCAACTACCATCAATGTCGCCGCTGTTCTTGATCTTGATTTTCTTAAACTTCGTTTTGATGCTGTTGTACAACTACAGAAATGAATATTAAATAGTATTGGAGCACTTGTTTTTAAGGAGATGAAAAGATTTTGAAATTTGATTTAGTGTTTGAAGCAAAGTTACTGAAACTTGAAACTCGTGTATCCTCGTCTTCGGAAGAGTATAGTTACGTAATGGCCGGGATATGAAATTCACTTTCTGTTTTGTTATATACATTATAGAGATATTTCTTTGTCCAGGATGATGACTGTGGCGAGATGGTAAAGCCGTTAGCACGCCGGATGAAATGCTTAGCAGTATTTCCTCTGCCGCTAGGTTCTAAGTACAAATTCCGATTTCATCTTTTCGGGGTCGATAAATTAAGTACCAGTTACGCACTGGGGTCGATATAATCGACTTAACCCGTTTGTCTGTCCTTGTTTGTCCTCTCTGTGTTTAGCCCCTTG
This sequence comes from Octopus sinensis, assembly GCF_006345805.1. NCBI lineage: Eukaryota > Metazoa > Mollusca > Cephalopoda > Octopoda > Octopodidae > Octopus > Octopus sinensis. The sequence goes on from NC_042998.1 coordinate 81,293,992, forward strand.
TGGGTAGTAAAGAAATAGGTAAAGCCGTAAGCACGCCGGATAAAATGCTTAGCGGCATTTCGACCGTCTTTGTTCTGAGTGAAAATTCCGCAGGGGTCGACTTTTTGCGGAGTTGATAAAATAAGTGCTAGGTGAGAACTGGGGTCAATGTAATCGACATTCCTCCAAAATTGGTGGTCTTGTGCCAAACTTTGAAGCTAATATTAATAAAGTATTATTTTCTTCTTTCAGTCATTCGACTACAAACATACTGGAGCACTGCGCGGAAGTGATTAGTTAAACAAATCGACACCAACAGTGTGGTATTCATTCTATCTTTCCCTATTTCTGAATCGTTAATATACTGGAACGTAAGCAAACCAACACTTGTTCTGAAATGATGGAAACAGGAATAGAAACACCCACGCACACACAAATATATATATATATATATATATATATATATATATATATATATATATATATATATATATATATATATATATATATACCAGTCGCCATGATAGATTGTTAGCCATTATACACATTTTTTCTCTCCTTGTCTCTCTCCTTGTTTTTTCTGTGTCCCTTTCTGTAGAAGAGCGTAGGCTCGAAACGTAAAAGACTTTTCTATTCCTGAGCGTTATACTAATACATCTGTTGTTTTGTAGACCACCTATCTTCGTCTTTTGTTTTTTTCGTAAGCTCTCCCTATATATATATAATATATATATATATATATACGACGGGCTTCTACACAGTTTCCTTCTGCCAAGCTCGCTCACAAAGAATTGGTTGGCGCAGGTCTGTAGCAGAAACCATTTGGCAAAGTTGCCGTCCAGTGTCACTGAACCCATTAAAGAGTGTCTGCGAATTGGACATTTTAATTACACAACTATTTCTCTCTATGCTGAGATAGAATATCGAGTTTCTCATTTTTGTGTCAAATTATACTCCGATATCTACAGGTGATTCGGTCCTAAAAGTTGTTTCATTTATGTTTTGTAGAAGAATAAATAAAAACATTTCTTTGTGATTAAAATGGAATATGCGGTAGTTAACATATTATGTTTTAACGTTTGTTTAAATATAAATCTGAGCATATATATATATATATATATATTTGCGGTTCAACTATCTTTGAAATTCTGCGAAATTTTCGAATACATATTTATGAGAATAGACCACAGGATTTGCTTGCGTTTCATTGTTGAATTTAGTTGTTAAGCTATTGTGCGACTATATATAAATCGAAATTTTCAACGTTTCAAAACGTGAAAAACGTATATACATAACTGTATAATACATAACGTATTCAGAGTGAATTTGTGTTCATGTGGTTTGTACTCTTCCCCAGTATGAGTATATGTATATGTATATATATATATATATATATATATATATATATTATATATATATATATAAAAGAGAGAGAGAGAGATAAAGAGAAAAAGAGAGAGAAAGATGGAACTTATATATATATTTATATTCTTTTGTTTGTTTTAGTCATTTGACTGTGGCCATGCTGGTGCACCATGTTTAATCGAACAAATCGACTACAGGACTTATTCTTTGTAAGTCTACTACCTAGTCCAGCGGTCTCTTTTGACGAACCACTAAGTTGCGGTAATGTAAACACACCGACATCAGTTGTCAATTGTTGGTGGGGGGACAAATACACACACACACACACACACACACACACACACACACACATATATATATATATATATATATATATATTTACATACATATATATATATACACAAACACAGATACACACACACACAGACATATATATATACGACGGGCTTCTTTCAGTTTCCATCTACCATATCCAGTCACAAGGCTTTGGTCAGCCCGAAGCTTGCCCCAGGTGCCACGCAGTGGAACTGAACCCGGGACCATGTGGTTGGTAAGCAAGCTACTTTTATTCACATAATTTGCCACAAGGGCATTACACAGATGTAGCTGCCGGCTGGACATTTACATTAATAAGATGAAATGAAAAATATATGCACGAATGGGGGAAATGAACGCCGACCGCCGACCGCCGTTTCTTTAAAATAGGATGAGGTTTCAAAACCTCTTACTATTTAACACTAATGTCTATCAACTTCAGTATCGCTTATGACACCATACCCCACCATTCCCCATTCCTCATTCAAAAATCTGGCGTATGACGTATTAGGGCAATCCAGCCATAAGTGAAACTTCTCTTTCAGTTTTTTTCAGTTTTTGCACCTTGGATAACCTCCACATTTATCTGCGGAGGCCATTCGGCGGGGTCCAGTATGCTGGCCAGATGTACTCTCCCTTGGATTTCCTCCACCATTTTTCTACCACCGCCTCTGTAGAAGACAAGTAATTCCTCGTCTACAGGGGGCGGGGTCGTTTCTTCCACCGTCGGTGGCACAGTTCCCACCGATGAAGGTTCCTCCACTGCTAGTGGCACAATTCCCACCGACGATGGCTCTTCACCCATCAGTGGTACAATTTCCACCGACGAAGTTCTGGGACATGCCGGTATTGTGTTACCGACTGCCGACAATGTCCCGTTTATCTTTCTCTTCCTTTCTCAACCATTGTTGCTCACCTTCTTCTTCTTGCGGCCCTTCTTTAAGGAGACCTCCGCCTCCTCGACCACCTCCATTCCCTCTTCTAAAGAGGTAGCAACCAACTGCTCCAGGAGCCTTCTTTGGTCCAGGGGGCAGTTCTTTTTATGTGGCTAGGTTCCAGGCACCGGTGACACTTGGTGGGGGGGCAAACCTCAAGGATCACCGGGTACCTGCACCCAGCCATGGTAAGAAAGTCAGGGAAAACTAAATTTTTTACTGATTGGGTCCACAGGGTCAAAACCACTTTTGACCCGACCCAATCAGCCACTGGTAACAATTTTACACTGAGGAGCCTAGTGCTGCTGCCACCTAGATCCCGACGGATAGTATCCTCTATCCACCCTGGTTGAATATTGGGTGGCAAACAGCAAATCCAGGCCCTCGTCAACTTCCTCCCACAATACGTAGGAAGAAATAACATTCTATTGCCCTCCAGGGGCTGGCTCGCAGAAATACGAACCTTCTCCGGCGTGTCAAATAGCAACCAAATCGTTGCGTATCTGACACCCCGGGCAATAAATTTCACAGTTAGCAGATATTCTGCCAACTCCACTTCAATCTCCTGCTCGGAGAAGACGGCAATGGCGTTTCGAATACATTCTCAACACCACTGTCTTCTCCTCTTGTTGTTTATGCCACTCTTTGGGTGGAATAATCTCCAACTCCAAGACATTGTTCATCTTTTTCACCATACTTCTCTTTAAAAAAAAAAAAAACTTCACAAAATAGTCCTTACAAAAATGAAGATTCCAGAAAAAAGAAAACAGTTGGAAGGAAGACAGAGAAAAATCGCAACAATAGAATAGAAAGGAAAGAACGTAAGATAAAAGTTTGAAACACAATAAAAGTTCTGAAGGCGACGACAGTTCAAATGACGGCAGCTCCACAAAAAACCTCCCGGTAAATTTGTACTGCTGGCATTATGTTTAAATTCACAGTTCGAACTTTTGGTGTCGAGACACGCCCACCAAAACAATTCGCCTTAAGTGAACAATAATGCTAAACTGCAAGCCGACAAATGTCCAGAATCCAGTGAGGACTCCTTGCCTGGGAAAAATATTACACACCAAACAACAAACTCCACTGGACCCCAAAACGGTAAGATTTAAACTACAGTTGAGCTCTTTTCGTCAATAATTTGCATCTACAAAATAACGTGCGACTTCCTTAGTGCCAAGAGTAACACTGAACCATGTTCATAAAAAGTCCAGAAAATTAAAATAAAAGGGGAAAAAATTATAGATATAAAAGGAAAATACAAAAGTATGAAGGAAAAAATAAAAAGAGAAAGAAGGAAAAATATGTAATAGAAGAGGATAGAAGAAAAACCAAAAATAATAGACAAGGAAGAAAGAAAACAAAAACAGATAAACAGACATAGAATCTTCGGCCACTTGAGTACTCCTTGGCCTAACTCGTGCTCCAAAAACAGGAACAGATTTCAGAACACGAAGACAGTTCACAAAAATGTCCGTCAGCAGGAACAAAATTAATATTTCAGGCAAAATTCCTCTGTTCACTGGTAATTCAACTAGCAGCTACAAAGAAAAAAAAATCACACTTTGACTTCTTGGCGGCGAGACAGGCACATCAAAACAATTCACCTTAAGTTAACAACAATGTTCGACTGCAAGCCGAGAAATGTCTAGAATCCAGTGAGGACTTCTTGCCCGGGAAAAAATATTACCCACCAAACAACAAACTCCCACTGGACCCCCAAAAACAAAACCCTTACCTTACAGTTGAGCTCTTTTTGACATTAATTCGCAGCTACAAAACAGCGTACGACTTCCTTAGTGCCAAGAACAACACTAACAAAAGCGCATGCGTTTAAGTGGTAAGCAAGCTACTTTATTTAATGTTATTGGCTATGAAAGCCGTCCACAGAGGGAGTAGCTGCGAGCTGGACAAGGCCATGATGATGATGAAATGAAAAGAATAGTTGATGGGAGAAGCAACAACGCCCGCCGATTGTCGTATTCTCGAAGACATTGTTCTTTTTTCCTTTTAAAAACAAAAAACAAAATAAGGTATTAAAACTCTTCCCTCAGTTCCAAAATTAAAGGACGTAATAGTCCATTACACATTGAGGCTCTGAGCATTTTACAAACAATAAACACTTAGGCACTAGGGCCTCTTTATCCTTCCTTCCCAACCAGGCCATATGCCTCCCGCAGGCAATCCTCCAGCTCCAGGTCGGGGCCCCAGAAGGCGAACCTAAGATAGTCCTCGGAAAGGAGTGCACCACCCTGAACATTTTGACGTCCATTAAGATCTCTGCAGTCACCTGCGGGAGCCAATCCGGGTCTTCAGTCCAGTGCAAGGTCCCCACCCTCCGGCCCTCTAGCTTCCTTAAGAAGCTCTGAATCGCTCCTCCCTTATTGAAGAAGGTAAAAAAAGTCATCCTTCATCACACTGGGAGGGGCCACAGTTTCCTCCGTCAGTGACACAATTTCCATCGACGAGGCTTCAGAACATGCCGGCAGTGCACCATCAACCGCCGGCAGTGCATCATCAACCACCGGCAATGTCCCATTCTTTATTCTTTTCTTTTTCCGAGGCGATCTCCACCTAATCGACTGCCTCCCTCTCTCCCTCCACTAGGAAAACCAGATTCTTGGCTGATTGGGTCAAAACCGCTCTTGACCCCACCCAATCAGCCGCAGGCAAAATTTTAACATTGAGGAGCTTGGCTCCGCTGCCACCCAGACCCCAGCGGATAGTGTCTTCTATCCACTCGTGTTCTATCCCGCGTGGCAGCCCACTGACCCCCAGCTCTTGTTAATTTCTTCCCACATACTGTGGGAAGAAACAAAATCTTTTGCTCTTCTAAGGGTTGACTCGCAAACTTGCGACCCACCTCAGGGTGTCAAATCGATGCAACACACTTTCTGTCCTTTTCTTCCCCTCTTTTGTTTCCTCTCTCTTCCTTTCTATTCTCTTTCTCTATTCTTTTTATCTCCTCTTCTTCCCCTTTCGTTTTCCTCTCTCATCCTTCTTCTCCCGTCCCTTCGCCGTTCTCTGTCTGTCTCTCTCTCCTTCACTTTTCCACCTTTGCTTTCTCGTGGCTCGCTCGTGACCGTCGGCCATCTTTCTTCCCCTAACTTTTCTTTCTCTCTGATCAGTCCCAGGGATTGAACGCATTCTTGTCTGTCTCCTGTCAGAGCTTGTATCTCCGCGTTCACGAAATCAACTCGTTTAGGCTTAACAGCCCTTCCTGTCTGTTTTCACTCTCTTGTTTTTGTTGCCAACTTTGACCCTCCGCAAAATCCAAAATTTTATTTAATTTGCTTTGCAGGAGCAACTGTTACGTCGAAAACGGATCTTGTGAAATGCTCGAAATACTGCTGAAGGGTCGTTTTTCGTGTTACTTAGTTTGCTTTCCGTTTGTTTCTTTCGTTGTTCGCAAAAAAATTTGTATTCTGTTGACGTGTTTTGTATTTCATGTTGTTTACGTACCGTGGTGTCCTGTGCCCTTATATGTATGTATATACAAATATATGTATATACATATATATGTGTATCTATGCTTATATATTTATATATTATTTATATTATGTATGCATGTATATATATATATATATATATATATATATATATATATACTTATATATAATACACACACACACACACACCACACACACACCATATATATATATATATATATATATGTGTGTGTGTGTGTATGTGTGTGTATGTGTGTATGTGTGTGTTAAATAAAATGAGATAACAAGGCTAAGGCTGCTTGGAATTTTCAGGACATTTAAAGAGAGAAAGTTAATCTTATAGCCGTTTCTTGGATACTAGGGATATCCCTTCATCTGAGAAGATGTGAGATGGTTAAATAGAAGGAAGTATTAGAGTTAACCATCTATTTAACCTCTGTTCAACCATCTCGCATATATTTCCCTTTGACTAACTCCAAAATCATAGTCTTCAATGATTTCGAAAACTACGACTCTTCGTTGCTCTTATGCATCTCACAGGGATGCCACCGGATCAGAAAATGAACATTTTGCAAACCTCAACATACTAAATCAAAAGATTTTATTCGCTGACCGAACGCCAGTTTTGCTGTTTGCTACCGCTCAGAGATTCACGACTAGCTGCTCTGCTGGCCTTTCATACATACGCATTATCAATTGCAGAACTTCAACGGTGGTACAGATATACTCGAACAACTGAACAGAATCACTGCACAACTCTGCTATTTGAGGACAATGAATATCTTCGCACTTTTGATAACGCCACTTGTGAAAACCATGTAAATCTGTACACGCAGTAACACACGCACACACACACGCACGCTTGCGCGCGCATTCATGCGAGTACAGGCACATATGTGAGTGTGATATTTACAAAAAATAACATATTCCCAAAAAAATAAAAACAAACTTTTAAAAAATAAAATGTATGTATCACATTTACATTATAAAGGGACTTCTCAATACCCATATGCAAATGCAGTTGCGTGTATCAATACATCACACACGCACACACATATATATAAATACACATAGTACATGCACATATAATCATATATATCTGCCTTTGTGTGCGTGTGTATATCTATATATCTATATCTATATCTATCTATCTATCTATATATATATAATATATATATATTATATATATATATATATATACATATATATATATGTACATATATTTCTGTGTGTGTATGTATATAATATATATATATATATATATACTATATATACATATATATATATCTATATATATATATATATTATATATATAATATATAATACATACATACATACATACATACATGCATCTATATATATCCTTATGTGCCTGTGTCCGCTATTATATATACATGAACATACACGCGAGAATGTAAGGTACATATCTAATACAGTTGTTAATGTATAGTGAAGTCCTGATCTACGCAGCCATCATCTCCTGTGTCGTAATCGTGTCGAAAATGACTGATCACGCTCTCCGAAATGTTTTTCTCGATTTACTTTGCATTCGGAAATGTCAAGTCATCCGACATGATTGTGTATCACGGAAGTCGTCTGCATCCGGTAAGAACACATAATGAAGTTGTAGTAAATCGCTTCAATAAAAATAAGAATTATACAAGGCTTTCAATGCCTCTGCTCTGTTAACTCTAACATGTTCGCTGGACACAAACAGCACGGAGTGAGTTGTGATCAGGGGTGTCTGGTAATCGATTGCATCATCTAAATCTGTCTCTTTATCTAAAACTATGATTTATTGGTCAAAAACTGTCAGTCGGAACATTTTGTACGTTGTCTTTTTTATTTTTAAATAGTTAGCCAAATAATATCTTTTTCTAATTAATTCGTTTCAGTTAAACGCATTGACTTACATCACACATGCATGCACTAACATTTATAGCAGTGTGTGTATGTATGTATGTATGTATGTATGTATGTAAGTATGCATATATGTATATTGTCTATGTATACATGTATGTCTGTATGCATGTATGTATATATGTATATATATATATTATATATATATATATATATATTATAATATATATATATATATATATATATATATATATATATATGTACACATAGAAAAACTCGGCATTCAAGCTGCCTTTAGATTTGGTGAGGGCCGAGTTTCCTACTTGCAACATTGGCAAAAATTCAGAGGAAGCTGAAGTTCTTAGACAGTGCCGTCTAATTGTATGGGACGAATGCACAATGACCAATAAGGGTGCACTTGAGGTATTTGACGGGTCACTGAAAGGTATCAGGGATTCTACAGCTTCTATGGGTGGTGTAACTCTATTGCTTTCAGGAGATTTCCGGCAAACCTTTCCTGTCATCCCTAACGGGAACCGGGCAGATGAATGGCGCGCATCCACGTTGTGACCCCAGGTTAAGATCTTAAGCATAAACATGCGTGCGCCCTTGCTTAGTGATTGCACGTCTGCAGCATTTGATGAAGATATTTTTAGCCCGGGGAAAAGGCAAGGTCCCTAGAAATGATAGGAGTGACATATCCATCGCTGAACTGTGCAACACCGTGGACAACCTTTCCGATCTTTTGGAAACAGTGTTCCCTAATCTGGAGAGTAACTATGCAGACATCAATTGGCTGAGTGAAAGAACCAACCTGGCCCTCCAAAACGTAGCTGTCAGTGCTATCAACGACCAAATCATAAGCCGAATTCCAGGTGAGGAGCGCATCTACAAATCGATTGACCGAACCTGTGATCCCCAAGACATTGTCAATTCACTGGAGGCAGCAGGGCTTGCACCTCACATTCTTAGGCTAAGGGCTGGATGCCCAATTATGCTAATCAGAAACTTGCTTCCATCTAAACAATGCAACGAGACCCACTTAGTAATCAAGTTCCTGACGCTCCACTTGATTGAGACCACCATTGTGCGATAGGGGTGAAAATGTTTTCATTTCAAGGACGCAGCTTTATCCCTCGGGGTCAGACATGCCGTTTAACCTCCGAAGATCACATGTCCATTAACAAATCCCAAGGCCAAACACTATCGGTGGCAGGCATCTATTTGGGGCTTTCCATCCAATTAGGGACAAAAAATTGATAAACCGATTCCTTATAGGATTTCCCACTAAAAATGGCTACACCTCATTTTCTACAATAACTTTTACCAATTTTGATATATTTTGCTCAAACTTGATGCCAGCATAAATAGGATTCATGCAATCTTTGATCTCTGAATGCTTTAAGTTCTCAAAAAAAAATCAAGAACAAAAAAAAAACAATGGATGGGTGGAAATAATCAACAAACCGTTTCATTATGGGATTTCCCAATCCAATTGCCGAATGGAATTCGCTCAAATTTGATGCCGGTGTCACTTATTTTAGTTTGAAATAAAGCGCTCGCCGGGCTATACTGCTAGTATGTAAGTATATATATATATATAATATATATATATATTATATATTATCGTTGTCGTCGTCGTGGAACTCCTTCGCTTAAGACGACAAGGGTTCCAGTTGATCCGATCAACGAACAGCCTGCTCGTGAAATTAACGTGCAAGTGGCTGAGCACTCAACAGAAACGTATACCCTTAACGTAGTTCTCGGGGAAATTCAGCGTGATACAGAGTGTGACAAGGCTGGCCCTTTAAAATACAGGTACAATAGAGACAGGAAGAAAGTGTGGGAGAAAGTTGTGGCGAATGAGTACAGTAGAGTTCGCCACCACTCCCTGCCGGAGACTTGTGGGGCTTTAGGTGTTTTCGCTCAATAAACACTCGCAACGCCCGATCTAGGAATCGAAACCGCGATCCTACGATCGTGAGTCTGCTACCCTAACCACTGTGCCATTGTGCCTCCACACACACGCACGCACACACAAACACCACACACACACATGAGGTATATATATATATATATGCATATACATATATATGTATATATGCATGTGTGCGTGTATTACGAACTGCTTTTCCTCCTACTTCTCACACGACATTTTCCTCTTTCCGAGGTAGGCAATGCTCGAAAAGTTACTCTTATTATTCCACCTAAAACTACCACTGAGTGTCACTCAACTGTATTCATTGTGTACTTCCAACTGATTTTTGTTGCTTTCTCTTTTTTATGTTTTATTAGCCATATATATATATAAAAGAGGCTTTTGGGTCAAAATTGTATGCACATTTTGCTATGTCAGATGTTGGCGGCCAGATCCGTGGTCGGATCGAGCTGAAAATTGACACAGGCATACAAGGCGGGATGAGGCAGAGAGTTGAGTCGGTTAAAACTCGCCATCTGGAAAGATGCGGTTGCTATAGTGGGAAGAGTGATTTTTATCAATTCAAGGGTGCTCTAAGACTCTCCAGTTTGGCGCAATTGGCATCTAATCAATAACTATAAATCTGAAATGCGAAAAGTTTGTTTGTCTGGTTTTGGTATTGGAACGGGTTAAAGGGCACTAGATCCCGTCGGATTGACCCCAAAATTTACAGGACATGTAAAATGAAGTGAGGATGTGAGAGGGCTAGGTTAGAAATCACTATCGTAAAAGGTGTGGTTACTAGGGCAAAAAACGCACACTTTGACAAGTCTTCTCTCATTCTCTTATCTGCCTGTCTTCCTCCATCTCTCTCTTTCCTCCCTTCCTTTCAATTTCTCTCTATAACGTCGTTTAACAGTGTCTACTATCTTTCCTCTGCCGCCTTCACTCATTCTACCACCCCTCTCTCTCTCTCTCTCTACGTCTGTCTGCATTCATAGAGAGAATTATTAACGCCACTACGATCACACAATCATGAGAACAAATATTATGAATCAGATATCTATTGGGTTAATTATATATGTGTGTGTGTTCTATTATATAAATATGTATATATAATGTATATATACAAAGTGTATATATCTGTATTTATATTATATATATATATGTATATATATTATTATATATTATGTTATATATATATATATTATATATATATATATATATATATATATATATATTATATATATATATATATATAATGAAAAACAAGTCAAAATAGAAAATGCTAAAATAATTTTATAAAGAACATTTCAGTACGGTTTCGGTCATTTTGAGACCTTTCAACTGTAACGATTAATAATTAAATTTAGAAAAATTAGAAGAAAAGTTTTTAGAGGAATATTTGTTCAGTAGTGTTCAAATATAAGTGGCATCTGCCTTTCTCTGACTCCTTGTTTGCACTTGTGTGTTCGAGGTCGTGTGAATCCTTGGTAGGGTAGAAGAAGAAGAAGGCTGAAGAGGAGAGGGGGTGGGAAAAATTGGGAGTGCCTTGATTGTGTATTTGAATGGTCAGTGACCGCTAGCAGTTGCAGTTCAATTCAGGAGAATATTTCTATTGAGAGATTTGTTTATGGAATTTGCGTAGGTGTTTTACTAAAAAGCATTAGTGAC
>NC_042998.1:81310486-81352986 GCF_006345805.1 Octopus sinensis
TAACAACACGCACACATATGTTGATATAACACACACACACACACACACACACACACACACACACACACACACAAACATACACGCACACGCACACTCACACATACACGCACATACACACATACACACGCACACACAAATATATATATACACATATATACACACATATATATCGATACTACACACATACATACTTATATATGTGCGAGTATATATGTTTTATATACATATTCACCAGAAGCGATAAATTACTAACGTACTATATGTAATGGTTATTTACTGAAATCTGTTTACAAGATAAACTGCCATATTGCATGTTAGTAGTTGGCTAGGCTATGGGTACATTATAACTCTGGGTTCTACTTCCGAGACCTCAAATCAATTATCTGGGACACTATTAGCAAGGCAATATGCGACATTACTAACGAATGGTTGGAAAAATAATATTTAGCTTCGGTACCACATACATAGTTTTCCGCTAAATTGATGATTAAGTAAATTATTGCATTTCATATTATATCATTAATGATCATGTTTGCTTCTATTTTCATGATTATGTTTTGAAAATTAATTAATTTGTTAACAGCAAATATTAAAAAAAAGCAAATATTCACTGATAGGAGGCGCACACACATACACATAGGTACACACAAAAACACAGAGATGCATACACAAAATAACATAGTTAATTCTTTGACAGTTAAACCTCATTAAATAAGTTTGTTACTAAAGGACAGTACAGATTAGTTTCTATGCGTTATAATTAAGATATAAAATTTTATTAAATAGAATATTAACCTCTTACGGCAGTATTTATTAATAGGGAAAGTTGTATTTTTGAGCATTCGACACCAAACCCTGTAATTCATTAACACTTTTGCATTCTTATCAAAATACACTTTATCGGCGTTAACACGAGTGAATCACTATCCAAATTGTCTATGTATGTATGTATGTATGTATGTATGTATGTATGTATGTATGTATGTATGTGTGTATGTATGTATGTATGTATGTATGTATGTATGGATGGATGTATGTATGTATCTCTCTCTCTCTCTCTCTCTCTTATATATATTATATATATCTATATAGATATTATAATATTATATATATATATATGCATATATACATACGTATATATGCATACTTACATCTATAGGAGTATATATATATAATATATATATCTGCATATGTGGGCACAGGACGTCATGAAACTTGTACAACAAAAAATACGAAGCACGAGTGCATGGAATATGAAATATTTTTCTCGAACAACGAAAAACACAAATGGAAAATACGACAAACACCATAAAGAACGACCCTTCATCAGTTGTTGGCTGTTTTTCTACTGTTTTTTGTTTGCATGTATGTATCTATGTATGGACGTATATGTGCAGATTTGTATGTTTTGCGTTATGTATGTATTCTCATGTATGTAGTTGCATATCTATATATGTATGTATATGTGTGTGTGTATGTATGTATGTGTGTATGTATGTATGTATGTATGTATGTATGTATGTATGTATGTATGTATGTATGTTTGTATGCATGCATGTGCGCAGATTCGTATATTTTGTATTATGTATGTAGCCTCATGTATATAGTTGCATATCCAGACATGCTGATATACACTTAGATGATGAACGTCTGTAAAGTTTGACAGATTTTTACAGTTCCGTTGATGGATTGGATCTGCAGTCTTCGAATAAGTTTTCTGTGATTTGTTTTGGTGGGGGGAAGCTTAATTTCTCAAGATTGATATTTAGGGAGTGTCTTACATATCCCAGTGCTCCAATAATTACAGGTATAAACATGAACTTGCAATCTGGATAGAGTAACTATAGACTTCTCAATGGTTCGGCGTAGATATTGTCTCTTTCACTGATCTTTAACTTTATGTTAACGTCCACTGGGCTGCTAATTGCCACAACTCTACACAGTTTCTATACTGCATCCAAAATCATTAAGTCAGGTCTGTTGTGTTTACATTTTATTGAGGTCTACATTGGAACATTCCATCAGTACTCCTTTTTTATTATGAGTGGCTATGGCTTCTACCATATTGTGGGTTCTTATTTCTTTGTCCTCGGGGATATACTTCTGACGGAACTCGTTATACAGTGTCCTAGCTACAACATTAGGTCTTATCGGTAGATAATAGCGTGATGACATTTTCCGATAACTGTTTATAATGTGGGCGATATCTTCGGTGTTTACTCCACAAAGTCTGCATCGGTTGTCACATTTTGCTGCTTTTCCTGCATCTCTGTCCCTTTTGTGTATCAGGTATAGGTTGATATTTCATGTTCCTGGATTGTAAACATACACCCTTCAAAGTGGAAAGTAATAATCCAGTTTTTGGTCCATAATAGACTGGTTTGATGATCAATGTTACTGTCATCTCGGCGATTTTTATTTGCATATCCAAGCATGGTCTTCTGATATACGTTCATCCTTTCATCCAATGATACGCTGCGGTAGAGTATGTATGTATGTATGTATGTATGTATGTATGTATGTATGTATGTATGTATGTATGTATGTATGTATGTATGTATGTATGTATGTATGTGCAGATTTGTAGGTTTTATGTATGTATTTGCATGCATATAATTGCATGTCTAGTAATGCTCATACAAATTTAAATGATAGACTTCAGGAAAGTTTTACAGATTTTTAGAGTTCCAGTGGTGGATTAGATCTGTTGTCCATGAATTAGCTTTCTCCTTTCTGGTTTTAAGAAGCCTAATTTCTCAAGATTGGTATTTAGGCATTGTGTTACATATCCCAGGGTTCCAATAATTAAAGGCATAAATCTGAACTTGTAATCTGGATAGAACAACTGCAGATTTCTCAATGGTTCAGCATAGGTGTTCTCTTTTTCACTTCAGCTTTATGTTAGCATCCACCGGACAGCTTATTTCCACAACTCTACCCGAAATCCTTATATCAGGTCTATTGTGCTTACATTTTATTGAGGTCTTCACTGATACATTCCACCAGTATTCCTTTATATTATGAATGACTATGGCTTCTACCATATGGTAGGTTTTTATTTCTTTGTCCTCGGAATTATCCTACCGATGGGTTTCATTAGAGAGTGTTCTATCTACAACGTCATGATGTGGGTGATATCTTCAGTGTGAACGCCACAAAGTCTGCATCGGTTGTTACATTGTACGGCTTTTCTTGCATCTCCATTCCTTTTGTGCATCAGGTACTTGGTTGATATTTCCTGTTCGTAGATTCGAAACGCATACCCTTCAAAGTGGGAGGTAGTATTCTGGCTATTCGTCCATGATAAACTGCTTTGATGATCGATGTTACTATCATCACAGAACTTTCTACTAACATATTCATGCATAGTTTCTGCTCATATAGGCTCTTCCTTTCATCTGATGATACGTTGCGGCAGATTCGTGCGACCTCTTTGGACATGTATTCTAGGTTATCAGTCAAAGAATGTTGCTCAAGGAGCTGCCTTTCGAGTCTTAGAATCCTGTAACATTCCTTGTCAGATACAGGAGAAACAGTCAAATCATAGATGGAACTGTTACTAGTCTGGTTTATAGTTTCCCCACTTTTCACAACCATATAACAACATTTATCCTGACAAAACTCGAACCCTACATCATTTGAGAATGTTGTAATTAGGAATGGCTCATTTTCATCCACAGCATATTCAATGCATAAAGTTTTAAGTCATCCACAAAGACGCAGTGTGTGATTTTGGTATTATTGTTTCCTTGTGAACGAGTGAGATATCCTACATACTTCCTTAACATGAATGACAAAGGATTTACAAAATGTATAATAATAAATCAAAAACATAAGAATAAACAAACTTTTGACGGTTTTATAGATATTTCAAAATTATGATGCTATGATGTTAGGTGTTTTCATTTTTTTGTCCAACCGCTGTATATGTGTGTGTATGTGTGCGTGTGTGTGTGTGTGTGTGTGTGTGTGTATGTGTGCACGCACAAAGCACACACCTACGTTTACAAAATGTATAAACAACATCACAGAGAGGCTGACTACTTCGGATATGCTTTTGCGATATTGTATGTATGTATGTATGTATGTATGTATGTATGTATGTATGTATGTATGTATGTATGTATGTATGTATGCATGTATGTATGTTTCTGATTACATACACCCGTTCAGTGTTAACTGCTGGGGAGAAGTACTCACTACCATAGAAGCGAATAGTAAAATATTTCATTAGGTGCACAGGACATTCAGGCAATTAGAGAGTGGTAATTAAAGGGGTTTGCACGTGCGCACACACACACATATCCACACACACACGTACACACACATGCACATACACAAACAAACACGCCCACACACGCGCAAGCATATATTAAATATGTGTATATGTGTGTGTGTGTGCGTACACGTAGGTGTGTGCCTTGTGTGTGCATACATACACACACATATACAGGGGTTGGACAAAAAAATGAATGCATCTAGCATCATAGCATCATAATTTTGAAATATCTATAAAACCGTCAAAAATTTGTTTATTCTTATGTTTTTGATTTATTATTAGTGCTGCTCAATATGTTTTGCTAAAATTGCAATTTCTTTTCAGATATCATCAGAAAATGATAATTAAAATGCATTAAAATGGCAGATCTATCGTTCTTTCAAAGAGGGAAAATTGTTGGTGCTCGTATGGCAGGTGCTGGCGTAACGAAAACAGCCGAAATGTTTGGTGTATGAAGAAGTACTGTCTCGAAAATAATGACAACCTTTGAGAAAAAACCTCCTCGTCGAAACAAAACTCCTGAAGAAAACCAAAACTTGCAGATAGGGACTGTTGGACTCTTATACGAATTGTTAGAAAGGATCACAAAAGTACAGCTCCCAAAATTACTGCAGAGCTTAATGACCACAAAAACTGTTCGCCGGGAGCTGTACAAAGCCGGATTTCACGGGAAATCAGAAAATCACTACTTTCAAAAACAAACGTTGCAAAGCTTTTAAAGTGGAGTAAAAGCCTATAGAATTGGTCCCTAGAGCAATGGAAGAATGTTATTTTCTTGGACGTGTCATCCTTTACCTTATTTCCGACCACCGGCTGAGTATACGTGTGGATACAGCCAAAAGAAGCATTTTACCCAAACTGCCTTCTTCCAACTGTTAACCATGGAAGAGGATCTGTGATGATCTGGAGGACTATATTTTGGAAATCTGCCGGCTCAATGGTTTCCCTTCATGGCAGAATTAATAAAGACTATTTAAGCATTTTATCTGATGAAACTCATCCTATGGTTGCGGAACTATTTCCGGAGGGAAACACAATCTTTCAGGATGATAATCCACCAATTCACAACGGCACGAATAATATTCCAGTGAAGTTGAACATCTTATCTGGTCACCACAGTCCCCCAGATCTCATTATTATTAAACACTTATGGTACATTTTAGAAACACAAGTAAGGAGTCGATATCCTCCAACAACATCACTACATTTCCTTTGGAAACAATCCAAACGTTGTACGAGTCCATACCTCGTAGAATTCAGACTGTAATGCTGCCAAAGTCAGTCCTACTCCATATGAAAATACATTTCTTTGAAATTTTAAGATGTTTCCATTATTTTGTCCAACCCCTGTATGTATATATATACAAACACACAAATCTAATAAGAAACTTTAATCTGTACACGTTTTTGAATGTTGTCGTCGGTCTTTTTTCTTCGTAGTTTTAGTTACTTGCTTTCATATCCCGCCAAGTATTGTTCGCTGGCTTCATTTGAAATTCAAATATTCTCTGTATTATATGTATAATTTATAGTAATACCAACGCTCACACACACACACACACACACACACACACACACACACACAAACACATTCAAGAATGCACATTCTGTCTGTACATGAAACTAAGTGAAAGAGAAATCATTGCGAGAGACTACTTAAAAACAAGACGGAGTGGGTAATAACCATACATCTCCAACAATCACATACTGGAAGATTTAAAGTAAAATTATCAGTTAATACTTATCATCAGAATTCTTGTTTTGTCCATAGTTAGCTAGAAGTCACTTTATCATATTTACACAAAGGTGGGCAACTTGGCCAAATCCACAGTAGAGGGATAGCTACAGGATATGTAATCAAGTCCCTCCAGACAACAGTTATATATCCAGACGACTTAGTAAATATCTTCTCTTTGTGTAATTTATTAGAAAATGCTATTTGTGATATTCATTTATTTCCTGAGAGACATACGATTGTAATTGAATTGAATATTATTAAAAGGAAGCCGAAATTACAGCAAGACACTTGAGTCCACCTCCTGCCGTGCCTTGTGTTGCTGATGTATATATATAAGATTAGAAAATTAACTATTGTTGATCTTGGTAAAAACTATCTCCAGTCTGCTTTGAATAATCAAATACATATACAAATAAAGTGAAGAACACTCCGTATAAATATATATATATATATATATGTGTGTGTGTGTGTGTGTGTGTGTGTATGAGCGTGCGTGCGTGCGTGAGTGTGCGTATGAATATATATATATATATATATATATATATATATATATCTCTCTCTCTATATATATATAAATATATACATACACTACTATGCAAAGGTTTAAAATTACCTAAGCTTATTTTGACAAAACAACTACAAAATGGAAATAACAGAGATTCTGGTGAAATATTTTATTAATGTATAGTTACATTCATTGGAAGACATAATTAGCTCTGCAACTAAACAAAACTGGGAAAAATGAGAGAATATCTCTAAATTTCGGGCTCATCGAAATATCCGCCACTGGCGTTGATCAATGTAGGACATACTCTAGACATTCTTCCCTCCAATGAACGCAAATATTAGCTGGTAATAATTTACCACTCTTGTAAGTGTGCAGAGGGTTTCTGCATTACTTGATTGTCGCTTTTTGACTCTGTGATCCAATTCATCTTACATAATTTTTACAGGATTGCAGTCGGTGGAGTTGGGCTCGGCCATTCCATTACAGTCGACTACTTTCCATCAATTTCCTTCTCGAAGTAATTTTTGCATAGCTTAGAAGTATGATTAGGATCGTTATCTTGAATAAGCACGAAATCATCACCGATCAACCTCGTCCCAAATGGAATGACATGAAACTGGAGGATAGAGTGATACCGGTTTTGGTTCAATATTCCTGTTACCCGAGTTAACCGACGAATATCCCCAAAACTATTGCCTGCAAAACACCTCCAGATCATCATACTTCACTCACCATGCTTTATACTTGGTCCTATACACTCACGAGTCATCCATTCCTCAATTCCTCTCCTTATATAAAGCTTTGATTCATCAGACCAGAGGAATCATTTGCATTGATCAACGGTCCAAGTTTATTGTTTTCTGGCCCATATAAGTCGCTTATGTTTATTGACAGTTCAACGCACTCGTTTTCTGGCAGTGCAACGGCGATTTAGAGCAGCAGCAATGAGTCTTCTCCTCATGGTTGTACAAGATACGTTAGTTTCGTTGGCTTCACTTACATGTGCAGCAATTTCATTTGATGTTAGGGGCCTGTTTCGAAGACTGGTGACTCTGACGAACTTATCCTGTGATTTAGAATTTACTTTTG
The DNA here is from genome assembly GCF_006345805.1 of Octopus sinensis. NCBI lineage: Eukaryota > Metazoa > Mollusca > Cephalopoda > Octopoda > Octopodidae > Octopus > Octopus sinensis. The sequence continues at coordinate 81,318,101 of NC_042998.1, forward strand.
GACGACCTGACTGAGTTCTGTCGTTATTTGTCCTGTTTTGTTATACCTTACAATGGTGGAGCAGACGGTAGTATTGGAAACTCAAACATTTTGCTTGCTATATCTCGAAAACTATAGCTTTGATTAAGTAATGCGATAATGCCTTGTCTCTTTTCGGGTGATAAATTACTGGTTTTGCCCATATTTAGGTTGAATTTTAGGAATTTCAATATAATTATTCTTAATTTTAATAATTGAACATGAAAGGAACCATAACACATTTAATGCAGTCATTAAGTAGTGTTATCTCAACCGACAGCATATGAGGAATGGAAATAATCAAAAGGTATTGCAATGTTGCCAATAAGTTGATGCTAAAATGATTTTGACAACATTCCCAGATACGCTTGCCATCAATAAATATGATTATTTGAGTATACGATATATATAAATAGTATTATTTGCATATAAATATGTATAAATAGTATTATTCCATGTCGGATAAACCCCAAACTTTATACAATATATTATTCCATATTTTTATACCAATCTAAATCAATGACTCTGAACTAAAAATTCCAATGTGATACAAACTTTTGTAAGTGATCTTAAAATTTTGGATAGTGGTGTATATATACACACACACACATACATACGCACACACACGCACACATACGCACACACACACTCACTCACACTCGTGTATATACTTTTGGATAGTAGTGTATATATATATATGGATTGTATATATATATATACATATATATATATATAATTCTCTCTCTCTCACACTCTCTCTCTTTATGTATATATTTTTATATATATATGTGGAGAGGTTGAATTATATGTCATCCTTTATTTTAGAGGGTTCCAAAGAGAGATTTCTAACAAAGATTCTTCATATTTTGCTGTTAGCTTACTGGCGTAAGGTTTTTGCGAATATGGAATTATTACATGTATATTGTGTTAAGTAAATTTATGGAAAAGTATCCCATGATGACTGAACAAGTATGTTAAAAATGGAGACAAGAAAATGTTAAAATTTAAAAGAATGTTAATACATGCATCTGATCGTTTCAAACAGCAATATTAACATGTAAATAACATGGTAGACTTATTAAAATTAATTTGATTAAATTAAACTAATTACATATTGTTCTCCTCAGTGCATGTAGTATACAACAGGAATTATTACAGAAGGTTTGATGAAGGAAATAGAAGATAACAAATTCGGATATAAATATTTTATGCTTGTGAAAAATCATAGCATACTAAAGAATGATGTTGAGTCTCTCTTTTACTTGTTTCAGTCATTTGACTGTGGCCATGCTGGAGCACCACCTTTTTAGTCGAGCAAATCGACCCCATGACTTATTCTTTGTAAGCCTAGTACTTATTCTATCGGTCTCTTTTGCCGAACCGCTAAGTTACAGGGATGTAAACACACCAGCATCGGTTATCCAGCTGTAACTGATTTTTAAGTTATGTCTATTAAATATTTAGTTAAAAACATTAGCAAAATAATTTCTAGCCTCTCCTCCGATAGGGACATTTTTAATAGCGTTGCCCCAGTATATAATAAGGCTCTAAAAGATAGTGGATTTAGCGAGGAAATAATCTATACACCTGCCACCAGTTCAATAATAAATAGGAAGAAACATAGGAATAGGTAAACTATCTGGTTCACCCCATCTATTCACCCGACGGGACTTTCAATATAGGCAAGTATTTCTTAGCACTGATAGATAAACAATTTCCAGTCAGCCATAGTTACAGAAAGCTCTTCAATAGACATAACTTAAAAATCAATTTCAGCTCAACCATTAATTTTAAAAATATAATCGCACACAACACACAAAAACCACAATATGAAACCAGCTGTTCATGCAGGGATAAAAATGTGTGCCCGCTAAATGGAGCTTGCATGTTCGAGACCATCATCTACGAAGCTACCACTAAAGACACAGTTTCGACGAAGAAATACGTGGGCCTTACAGAGGGTAATTTCAAGGCCAGGTTCAATAATCGCACCTTGAGCATCAGGCACTGGAATAAAAGGAAAACGACCAAATTATCCAGTCATATATGGTCCTTAAAAGATAAAGGTGTCAGTTACAACATTCATTGGAAGATCTTAGCCAAGTGTAAGCCCTACACCAACGGCAGTCTTTGTGATATGGAAAGATGACTCATCTGGAAAAGCAGCTTAAACCCCGCCAAATGTCTAAATTCAAGAACTAAACTTTTCAGAACATGTCCAGATGTGGCTAAATATTTGTTACGTTTTGGTCCCCCCCTACGCGAGATTGCAGATAGGACTTGCTTTCTATATTGTGTCCACGTACAAGCTTTTTATCTTTTTACATATATTTTTACATCTATATATATATATATATATATATATATATATATATATATATATATATATATATACATATTTACAGAGATATTGTTTTATAAGTTTATTGCTCTTATATTTTTTACGCATATTTTTTCTGTATTCTACCTTCCACCCTGCGTATATAGACGTGTACGTGTGCGTGCATGCGAGTATGTGTGTATATAGACATGTGTATGAACCCTCTTTTGTGCGCGCGCGTATGTGTGCGTATATAAACGTGGGCAGGTATGCGCGTATATAGACGTGTGTCTGTGAGTGCATATGGGTATGTGCGTCTGTAGACGTGTTTTACTCTTATTGCTAATTTTTTAATACTTTTTTACACATTTTTCTGTATTTTGCCTTTCGTCCTGTTTTTTCTTCTGCATGTGCATATATAGACGTGTGCATGAACCTATTTTGTGCGCGCGTATGTGTGTGTGTACGAGCGTGAGTGCGGGTATGTATATATGTTTTGGCGAATGTATGGGTGAGCATGTGTCTGTTTCAAGTGAGGGTGGATGAGTACATACATATACGCGTATGTACGTAGGTGTGCGGGCGCGCATGTGTAGGTATGGACATGCGCGCTTACTCGAAAACTATGAACATTTTTATTCCCTTACCTTTACTCCCTCCCCTCACTTAGCGGTCATTCTAATAGCTCTTTTGGCTTAATAACGGTCAATCACACAGTAATTTCCATTTGTTTAACGGTCATTTTCATAACACTTATCTGATGGCCGGATAACGGAAGGGATGGTGACGTGGGTTTCCTCTCCGACATCCAAAACTCGGAGTTTTATCATGGCTACCGAATAATTGTCACATTTCATATTTACATATATATATATATTATATATATATATATATATATATATATATATACTCACACAAATCATATCCTGTAAAATCATATTGAACACTTTCGATTGTAATCGACCGTGAAAAGACCAAATACTGCAAGAATCCTCTCGGGACAAAATTATCCTCCTAGCCTTCTATAAACATATTTTTATCGGTTTTGTAAGCAAAAGTACTTGGATTGCATAGTTGACTAAGTGTATCGACGCGGAAGCGCATGCATCGTATGATCTGATGGTATGATCCACAACTCATAACACAATCTATTTGTAGACAAGTCTTGGTGAAGCCTTACCGCGTACGATTTTTGAGTCGTTTGTTTTTATACAGGCCGATTACAATCGAACGGATTGAACTCACACCTTTATACGATAATATTCTCTTAAAAACAGCTTCGTACGGCTTTAATTTTTTTAAATATACAAATATATATATATACGTATATATACGGACATTAATAAATAAACATACACGAACACAAACACACACATGCACGAGCGCACACACACTCACATATATACGCATGTATAATTATGAACACACACACACACACACATATCTTAAGTGTGAAGGCGCATGGCTCAGTGCTTAGAGCATCGAGCTTACGATCGTGAGGTTGTGCGTTCGAATCCCGGACCGGGCTGCGTGTTGTGTTCTTGAGCAAAACACCTTATTTCACGTTGCTCCAGTTACTCAGCTGTAGAAATGTAGAATTTCACGTTACTCAGCTGTAGAAATGAGTTATGACGTCACATGTGCCAACCTGTATCGGCATTTGCCCTTCCCTTGGATGACATTGGCGGCATGTAGAGGGGAGGCCGGTATGCATGGGCGACTGTCTTATCGTTTTCTTGTCCCGGCTCTACCATAATCAAACTGAAACGCATATTCTTCCGTTTTTGTGGAAGGGAAGCTTTCCGTTTGTTAAGCTATCCATTTGCTGTCAACACCGACTAATTGGAAGGCTGGACATGCCGTGGATGATGATGCGCAAACATGTTCTGAGAATGCGATATCTCCGGCACTTCATAGTCGACGATGAACAGGTTTGTTCGCCTTACCCAATACAACTGTTCGTATTTCAGGTATGTTTCTTAATAAGAGATTAGTTTTCCCGATTATTATCTTTTTGACTTACACGTGTGCTAATTATTTTAATTTACTGTCGCAAATAAAGCTGAAAATACCAGAGACGTAAAGAATAACCAATTGAATCATCTTTAGAGCATACAATGTCCTTATTTTATCGTTCATGGAACAATTGAAAGTAAAGATACCCCGATGACATTTGATTTCGTAATGTCGACCGACAAATGTAAATAAGTACCTCTTGTATTCTGGCGCTTTAAAATTTCTGTTTCCCTTCATCTTAAGTATAATCGACATTAATAATATTTATGCTACTTAGAGAAATGCATGGTATACAAGGCCATATCGGCACCACTGTGAATTTTTAATTTCACTTTTAGAATATTGGCTGTGCTTACTTAAGAACTGCTATATGTATGTATGTATGTATGTATGTATGTATGTATGTATGTATGTATGTATGTATGTATGTATGTACATATATAAGCTATACATATACTTATATGCACATAAATATGTATGTATAATTATATATATGTATATATATATATATTTGTATGTAATCTGGGAATGTACGTATATGTACGTATATATATCCACACACACGCACACACACGTATATATACGTACCTATATGTATATACATGCATACACGCAGCCCCACCAACATACACATGTATATGTCTATGTAAACATTTAAGAGTATACCTATGATAACATTCTACATAACTGAAAGATTTTCATAGTGCGTTGGATATTAATGATTAAGTAGTATAAAGCGATATAAAGACACTTCAATATTCGTTCTAAAATTAATACTGATGTCGAGTTCTAACACATCAAAAGTTGTTCCGACGTCATATTTATTGTTATAAGATGTCATATTCCTCCAAAACATACATTGATGAATCTCTATAGAGATCATTCTGAATTGTTATATTTCATGTTGAGCTACAATATATGATATTCACGGTGACCATAAGGAATCAGCGTGAATGCTTTATACTTATCTAATTCTTTGCTTCGTATTTCTGAGATTAAATACGACTTAATATTTCATATCTTGGCAGTGGATCAAATAAGCACAATATACTTGGTTTGATTGAATCTTTCGTGACTCTTCCTTCTAGCAAGAAGAAAGAATTTGTTATTATTGTAGATAATATCATCCAGCCAGTTATTAGAATCAATAGTCATGCAACCTTTTGGAGTTTTTCTTTTGCTTTCTGATTTTGATGTATAAAGTCGATGTATAAATAATTGATTTTGTATAAATTTCAATGCGAATTTATTCTTTTATTAGTTTACTCGTTCCAGTCGTTGACTGCGACTATTCTGGAGCTACCATCTTGCAGGTATACTCGATCAAATTCGTCTCGATACCTGTCACAGTTACAGGGACGTAAACAAACTCGCATGAGATTTTAAGTAGTCACGTCTAACATGCAGGCATACACACCTACATACAAGCATGGACATACACACACACATGTGCAAACATGCAGATACACACACATACGAGGGGATGCTGAAGGGTTCCTGGCTTTAAGACCTAGCTGGAGGTCCAACCATCTGAGATTTTTTTACGGGGCTTAGAAATCTAGTGTGCGGATCTGAGAGAGGAATATGCTGAATAAAATCATAATTAACAATTAACTGAATCTCCTGTATCTTCTTTTACCCAAAGACTGAAACTTTTCAGCATCCTCTCGTATAAATATACACAGGGGGTGGGGTGGGGGCAGAGATTCCGCCTATCATCCCCTCTCACAGCATATTGGTTGATTAAGATGTTTAGTGGAAGACCTTCAACGTCCTGTGCAGTTGCACTGAAGCTACATCCACGTGACTGCAAAGCGAACATGCTATCAACTCAAGCATAGCCTCACCTAGTTGTGGCGTGTGAAATCCATTCTTGTTTGTGGGTGTTGGTCTGCTAGAAGAAAGTGTACATATTGTTCTCGATCTTGGTTCCAACGATATAGGACATAAGTGAAACGGAGGAGTCCTAACTGTGTTACCCCAAGTAATATCGACTCAGAGAAGAAGATACCATTGTAGAAACCGGAGAAATCTTTGAAAGAAGAGACAGCATGTTTGTAATCCAGTGACTGAAGTGCGTTGGTGGGTGAACTCTTCTTCAGATAACTTAATAGGTAGCAGTAGCACTCGATTGCTGGTTTCACTCGAGGTATTATAGTCAATCAATGAAATCATTAGCCGATTAAGTAATAAGGCATTGAACGGCATACAACTTTCTGCGTAATTCATTGTTACCATGCCAGATTGGGTTTTGCATTTGATCGTCAAATAATTTTATATCGACCTCACAAATTTGGAATCGATACAACGTTTGAATAGTAAGTATGCCAAGTTATTCATGTGAACATATGCATTACTACAGAAACGACCATGCCTATGTATTATAGTACTATGATAGATAATAAACGTGACGGGAGAACAGAGACAGTGTACATTCGTACTAAATTCTCTGCAGGAATTGAAAACAATTTCATCTTTGTTATTCTGATTTCTTTAGGTTTCGATCTACAACATATATCATGGTAGCATCAAGGGATCATCCAGTTCATGAATAATATTTTGCTTTTTGTCATCTTAAGTAATATTTATTATGATATATTTTATGACGTTGCATGCGAGCGTATTGGCTGGTTAGAACATTTCAAATATCAAACTTATTCATTTTTTTTGTGTATAATAGGCTTCAAAATTTGGCACAAGTTCAACAATTTTGGGGGTAAATGTAAGTCATTTCCTTGACTCCAGTGCTGAACTGGTATTTTATTTTATCGACTCCGAAAGGATGAACGGCAAAGTCGACTTCGGTGGAATTTCAACTTGAGGTTAACTTAGCCATTTATGTGCATATTATTGAAAACTTATTTCAATATTACACACACACACACACGCACGCACGAACTGTTCCCCCTCTCTCTCACGCACACATAAACAAATATAATTTCCTGGTAGGGTATTTCCAATGCAGCTGAGCTCTGGGCTATCTACACTGTCGGATTCCAGACTAATATCGAAATTCCTCAGGTGAAACAAATCCTACTTTCACGATGGTAAAACCAGTGTGTGGCCTTATCGAGGAGTAGAATATAATGGAAATCGAGATACATTTTAAAGCATCTTTAGTGATAAGTTACAATTGTTTCTCTCCCAACTCTGCTTTCCATGCCTGTTCATACAAAATTGTAAGGTGAAAATTTACGTAATATTTGCACCTTTGATGTTGGTCTGAGGAAGTGCCGTTCGACTGTTTAAAACCGCAAATAGTGTGCACATTTTCACCTTGAGGTTTTGCATGAACTGGCGTTGAAATCAAAGTTGGAACAGAAACAACTGTAACTGATTATCACCTCCGTATTAGTGAAGGTGGAGGTATTGTTTCCAGTGGTGTTTTTTGTTTTTTGTTTGTTTGTCCGTGGACAAGATATCTCAAGAACTGCAGGATGGATGCGGATGAAAATTTCAGCGATGTTTGGCCCTGTGACTGGCACAAAATGATTAGAATCTGGGATCCATCCCGTACCGGATAAATATTCTCGATTATTTTTTCTGTTTACTTAATTTTTGAGAGCCTTGGGATTCATTTTTAGTATGCTCGTTTGTGAGAGCTGTCGAGTTTATTTCAGATATTCCTATTTTAAAAGTGAGAGGACGATCGTGTTTCTTTGGCGGAGATTTGCGCTCTTAGTAAAGAAGTTTTAACATTTATCATTGTCGTCCTATTTGAATTATATACATAGTAGGAGGTTATCCTTAATTGTTATATATATATATGTTTCGTTTTAGGATTTGGTTTGCAAGATTCTTTATATGAGTTCGTACGTTGAAGCATATTCTGTTGTGTCTGGAGAGAATCATTCTCTTTTAGTGCCTTATTATTTAACACACTCACCGGTAAAATTTCCACTTATTTCTTATTTTTATTTTCTAAAATTTTCGTTGAGTCTTGCAACCTTTTCAATAATCTTGCAAGACCCAACGAAAATTTTAGGAAATAAAAATAAGAAATAGGTGGAAATTTTACTGGTGAGTGCGTTAAATAATAAGGCACTAAAAGAGAATGACTCTCCCCAGACACAACAGAATATATATATATGGTTATACAGATATAGTACTTCAAGACGATCGGTCGACAGGAAATGTCGAATATATACACACACAATATAACCATTATTGTCCTGAAAAGAAATAAACAGTGCGACGAAAAACTTATTTCAACCTGAATATCTTATTAATTTCGATACAAGTCTTGTAGTATTAATTATTTTGGTCGCAGAAATTTACGTATTACAGAACTAAACTAGTAGAGGATGCAGGCCCTATGTGTATTAACTACAACGACACTCTGCATAGAGTAAGTGTCTAACGACCGAATCCTCATTATAAAGCTGGAGAAAAGTTATAGGCTCTTCGTGTTGGTATTTACGTATTGAAAGAACGGAACTTAGTAGAGGATTCATTGCCGATATCTTTTAACTCAACAACCTTTTCAAATGGTGAATGTCGAACCTTCAAGTATAATCTTCGTTATAATTGATCTAGACAAATTGTCTGTATTGTTCATTGATTCTATAACTTGAAATACATGCTGAAAGGTTTGAATTTTCATTTCAACGCTTTGCTGGATGTTTGACATCGGGGATTACCTTTACCAAAGAACAAGGACAAACTTTAGACCTAAAGGAGAACTGAATCTTGATGGTCCATAATTAATTAGCTCAGAAATTATAAATTCACATTGATAAAACAGTGATTTAAGCCATTAACTCCCAATTTTTTTAATTCAAATTTATTGGCTGTGCCAGTTGTGTTAGTAGTTAAAGTAATATATATCATTTAAATTTTCTTCATATGTAAATTATTTGGGAAATTATGATAAATTTTTCGAAAAGTCCCAAATGGGGATCGCTGAGAAAAAGTATATTTATCCCTTTCTATTTGATTGAAATAATAAACATTTCAGTTTTTTTTAAACTATGGTATGAAATGCGAATGTGTATGAAATATTAATGAATGATATAGATGGGACACGCAATCCCCACCAAAAACAAAAACGTTTTCATAGCAATCAATATTTTTGTATAGCCAGAATATAAGACGCTTGGAAAACGTTAAACGACTTCAGTGAAAAAATGTAAAGTTTTATTTTAAACTAACAATAAAATTGTTTACGAGGCCATGAAATTATGATGCCACTCGTAATACCTAACCAGGTACACTATACGTATCTAATTAATACATACTTAAGAATGTGTGTGTGTCTGCGTGTGCGTGCGTGCGTGCGTGTGCCTGTGTATGTGTGCGTGTGCCTGTGTGTGTGTGCGTGTATCCGGCTGAAATTACTGAAAATCAATGTTGAATATGTATGTCTGTGCAATTCTGGAAATAGTTTAAGGATCTTCTATAGATGCTTCACGTTACACCAGTTTACGATTTAAATCACAATTGCGATATAATCTACTACACTTTTCATGATCCTATGATCGGTAAAGTACGTACCATCAAGTGCTGATATCGATTATAAATACCACCCTACTTTCTCCTACACAATTTGCGGTCTAATTTAAAATTGGGAATGGATATATTTAACCAACTATACTTTCGTCCCAAACAATTTTATAGTATAAAGGTAAAAATGGTCTCCATTTCTAATATTAAATAATACTTATTGAAACCGTTAGGATTGGCTTACTCACATGTTAATTCCATATAAAGAAATATTATTGGTTGTGCTTAAAATATCTCAAGTTCCTTATAGACTTAAATGAACGAATGCAAAGCGGCAATCATTTCAAGCCGATATATGTTTACAAAATATTTTACATCGAGATATTATTTTTGGACATTTTCCAGATGGGGGGTTAGAAATTCCAAAAAATTATCAAGATTATTAGATTTTATTGTCTAGTATAGGAAGACGGAAACTGAAAGAAGCCTGTCGTATATATGTATATATATATGCATTGCTTGCCAACCGATGCTGGTGTGTTTACGTCCCCGTCACTTAGCGGTTCGGCCAAAGAGATCGATAGAATAAGTACTGGGCTCACAAAGAATAAGTCCCGGGGTCGATTTGATCGACTAAAGGCGGTGCTCCAGCATGGCTGCAGTCAAATGACTGAAACAAGTAAAAGAAAAAATATATATATATATTATACTGTGCTTAATTATTTAAGTATATTTGAAATAAACTAGACCGATCCTTGAACCTTGCACTGTGATCATTCAAAATAAATCTATTTTTCATGGCAGAAGAATGAATCCACGCTACCTACCTACCTGTTTATCTACCTACCTGTTAGGTCGTCCGGTAAGTTCTGAGGGTTTTTAAGCTAAATCTTTTAACGCTTCATTGAACACACCTGAAACGTAAAACTGTGGCGGTGCTTGAAGTGATAGTGCGTCTCCTCTTTGTTTCTGACTAAAAATAGATTTATTTTTCATTCCGGTTACTCTTTTGAAAAATTGAAATGGATAACCAAAATTTGATATTAGCATTTAATACTTTTCTAATTTAAAAAAGGAAAAAATGCTGCAAAAACTTGCAAAAACATTTGCGAAATTCCGTTTGTGATATGCTTTTGAAACGGAATGGAAGCATGGCGTTTTGAAACAACTCATGACTAGAGATGGAAATGGAATGTGTACAAAAACATAGTGCGAACAATATCCTGGAGTTTGCATAAGGATCCCCCAAAACAGCAACCAAAGACGAATATCCATGCCGAGAAACTATGCTTTGTGTTTGGTTGGATCATAAAAGCATTATTTATTATGAGCTTCTCCCACAAACCCAGATCGTTAATTATGATGTGTACTGTTGTGAGCTGGCTAATTTGAACGAAAAAAAAACGTCAAAGAATTGAGGTTGGAAATTGCCAACAGGAAAGGAGTGGTGTTCCAACAAGACAATGTCCTACCACATGTGTCTTTGGCTACCCAAAGTTACGTGAACTTGACTGACTTCTCTTTCCCCATTCACCATATTCTCCAGCTATAGTGCCATCACTTGTTTTTGTCTCTACAGAGCTCATTGCAAGGAAATACATTTATCGATCTAAATGGAGTCAAAATGCATCTAGACAACTTTTTTCTTTAAAGACAAATTCTCTACTGATGGAATATTTGAATTGCCTGATAAATGTGCAGAAGTCATTAAAAATAATGGAAATTATTTCATCCAATAAAATTTATTGGAAGGTTAATTATTTATATCACTTTTTCCATATGAAAAAAACTCACAGAATTTCCGGACAACCTAATACCTACCTACCTACCTACCTACCTACCTACCTATCGACCTACCTACCTGTCTATCTATCTATCTATCTATCTATCTATCTATCTATCTATCTATCTATCTATCTATCTATCTATCTATCTATCTATCTATCTATCTATCTATCTGTCTATCTGTCTATCTATCTATCTATCTATCTATCTATCTATCTATCTATCTATCTATCTATCTATCTATCTATCTATCTATCTACCTACCTACATACTTTTCTACTTACCTTACGATCGCATGTATGCATACATACACACATATTTACAACTCACAAGCATATCTATTCTCCTTATCCTTATGTTAAACATTTGCATTTCTACACTTGAATGGTCAGATGAATTTGCCGTGAAAATATTCTACGAGTGGATGTTTTCAACTCAGGTGATTATTCACTTAGTTCTTCGTATACGACCTAGTACTAGGCAGTGGCTCTCATGGTTTCTCATCTTAACTGATTGGAAGTATTATCATGTACATTGTTTTGTCTTGGTATAAAAGATAGGCTACAGCAAATATTCTGTTCAGTACCACAGATTTGCTTGTCAGTTGTTGGACCTTAAACAGTTGAGCGTGTCCTTTCGTGACTGACGATATGTGCATATCTGATCACGAGCATTAGTGGGCGAATATCATAGACTTGTGTTGAGAGGAATTTTTGGGGGTTTGAATAATTCACCTCGGAAAACGTAGGTATTTCATTCAACATCCTAAAACAACCTTTATTCAAGGACCATTTGAGTGGGATGGGCTACTCGACGTGTCATGCGCTGTTTATCTTGATATGAGATCACCATGTCACGCATATAAGTTTGCGAGGCTTATACCTGGCGTAACCTTATCAGATGGGTAGTCAAAATGGGTATACTGGGCTTCGTATATTTTACCCCAGTGTCACTTTGATGACATGCCCTGCATTCTCACTCAATAATAATAATAATAATAATAATAATAATAATAATAATAATAATAATAATAATAATTCTAGGATGAAATTTATAAATATTTGATGCATCGCTACGCGCGTTTCTACAAATCACGTGACTTTACCATCAGAGTCCATATCCTTGGGAGTGACCTAGTTTGGCCTTCATACTGGCAAGAAGGGATAAACATCCTTCTGTGATTCATCCACTAATGCAGTATCGCCTAATGAAATGAATCAATGATGATAATCAATCGAATGTCCACGGATAATATGGATTATACTGTGCTCAACATAAGGATACAGTCTCTGATATCAAAGTCATTAGATTTGTGGAAACGCGCGTAGAATTATTGTTATTATTATTATATTTATCCTACATTACATAGGTATAACCATGATGCATCCCTGAAAAGCTCAATCACTAGTCACTATCATTAGACCGTAGCCGGCCTAATTAAATAGGGGCTTTATTTGCATACCTTCAACGTTATCATAAACGAATTCATATTATATGATTGATTGATTGATTCTAGTTTCAGCTTATGAGCTGTGGCCATGCTGGGGCACCGCCATATATATATATATATATATATATATATATATATATATATATATATATATATGAGTGGAGGCGCAATAGCACAGTGGTTAGGGCAACGGACTCACGCTCGCAGGATCGGGCGTGGTGAGTGTTTATTGAGCATAAGCACCTAAAGCTCCACGAGAATCTAGCAGGAGATGGTGGCAAACCTTGCTGTACTCTTTCACCACAACTTTCTCTCACACTTTCTCCATGTTTCTGTTGTACCTGTAATTCAAGGGGTCAGCCATATCACACTCTGTGTCACGCTGAACGTCCCCGAGAGCTACATTAAGGGTACACGTATCTGTGGAGTGCTCAGCCACTTGCACGTTAATTTCACGAGCAGGCTGTTCCGTTGATCAGATCAATTGGAACCATAGTCGTTGTAACCGACGGAGTGTCACTATATATATAAATATATGATTGAAACAATTTGGAGTCAACAACAAGGAGTACAGTTGGACATTTATTTACAATCGCTAAAAATTCTTTCTATTTACATATCACCTGAGGAAACAAAACTAGATCTCATAATGCAGGGAAACAGTTGCATAATCAAGTATCGGCACACATGGAGAATTACGTTGCGTAGAAACAATTGTAGAGATTGAAAATAACTGCCCAAACGTACTTGTTGACTCCATTTCTTTTTAATTGTCTATTCACACACGACAGAAGCCCTAACGCAAACATGAAAGTACGTATAATACTACTAGTAGATAGCACAGGGTAAAATCTGGACGAGTTTACACTGCACTCTGCTACGTTCTTAACAGAATATGCCATAACTACATATAAGTGTGAGTGTGTGTGTGTGTGTGTGCATTTCCGAACTTGTGTAAATGTGTATAGAATAATACAAAAGTTGAATAAAGTTACAATATTGTCTGGTTTTCACGTTTTTTATTATTGTATTTAAAACAAATTCTTTCGATGTTGAAGTCTGTTAAACATTAAAAAAATATCTAGTAATGTTCATAAAGTTTAATTAGCGCTTTCATACGTTCGTAGTAATCGTCATATTTCGAAATGCATTGAGTGACAGTTAAGTTGAGTTCTTGACAACCGTATTAAGATGACAGGCGTCTTACTTTTTATACCTTTGGAAGGCTCCGACAAGCTGAAATTTTCGAAAATGCTTCGATCAATAAGCTTGCTGCTTAAACGTTACGGTTTGTCTGGCGCACCGATATTACTGGCATAGATCTCGCCTGTATTTCAACCAATTAGCTTGCGATTTGCATGTAATGGCTTTATGAATGAGTAAACCTAGTTGGTTTCGATCATCTTTATATCGATCGGTGGGAGTCTTCTGTAATTTGCTTAATATGTTAAAAATATATTAAAATCGACATCATTAACTGGTTGTTATATTATTCTTGTTATTTCCATTCAGAACAGGTCTGGACACTTTAATGATAAGTTTTTCTGTTATCTTTCTTCCAACATCACTAGTGTGATGTAGTTTGTGGAAATTAAAAATTAGAAACATTATCTGACCACCAGTTTCTATATGTTCGTTCAATGGAATTTGGCGAACATTAGTGTTCCGGATTTGTTGTCTGTGAACTATTGAGCGTTCTGATAATTCACCCCCTGTCTCGCAATGCATAGTTCCTCGCAATTAGGGTATTTCATTCAATAGATCAAATTTCTGTTTTTGTAGTTCATATCTGCATTTCTGAAAACCTGTCAATATTTTGCTCTAATGGATCTACCAGTATGCATATATTGACATGTTCCAAATCTCTGAATGCTTTATCATGCTTGTTCTTGTTGAATTTAGCTTTCGGAGTAGTTTCTTTAGGTTATGTGGTTGCCTTTGCTTATAAGTGTTTGATTAGTTATTGAGTATTTTTTTATTTTTCATTTTGTTTCATGATTGGCAAATTTGTTTTGATGGTGGCGCGGATTCTTTGTTACAAGAAGTAGTATTGTGTTCCGTTGAACATAATGCATACATGCATATATAAATATATATATATGTATATATATATATATATATATATATATATATATATATATATATATATATATATATATATATATATATATATATATATATATATATCAAGTGTAAGGAAAGGGAAAATATATAGGTGTAGACGATCTTTAATCTAAACTTGGTACAAATCCAATAAATATTTTACAAATCGTTTCCAAGCCTAAATAATTCCCAAAACAAAACGGAAAAATGTGTGTGTGTGCGCGCGCGTGTGTGTGTGTCTGTATACATCCACGTACATTACAGGTGCAATTAAAGATATGTAGAAGAGATGCTTGTATCAAAAGCACGTGCTTTCGTGTAATATACATATGTATATAAAACTAATCCACACATCCACAGATATAGGCTATCAGACAAGCCTGCAACCTGGAGTGGCGCTTGTTTGTTCTTCAAATAAATTCATGAAAATCCAGAAATAACCAAATTTTTTATAATCGCAAATGTCGAATAAAATTTTTCAGAATTGCCTACAAAATGATATGCCGACCAACCTCAAGAAAATACCGAATATATACATATCGGGTTGGTATGTATATATACATACCGTGTTCAAATTAACATATCCAACTGAGTATGTATATATTTGATGAAAGCAAATGAATTTAGTGGAGTGTGGTATATGTGTGCCAGATTAAAGCTGACCAAACTCCAGCAGGTATACAGTTCTACCATTATGTATATACATGTGTGTGTGTGTGTATGTATTTGTGTGTGTGTGTGTGTAATGTATGTGCTTGTTGATGAATCACGAATATTTGTATATGGTATAGCGTAATGTGTACGAGGGGGTGCTGAAAGTTCATAGATTTAAGTGTATCACGAATGGCCTGGTTGGAGACCCAACCTTCTGAGTTCTTTTACAGGGCGTAGAAAAACAGAACCACTGCAATAAATATGTGAATTTGAGTGTGGAATATGCTGAATAAAATCATAATTGACTAATCATCCTGTATTTTATTTTACTGAAAACTAGGAACTTTTCAGCACCCTTCACATATATATATTCATTGGATTTTTGCTTGAATGCGTATTTGTTCATATGCTGCTAACAAAAGTATATGACATCGATAATTTAATTCGAGATATTGAGTTGTTCCGAGTTGGAAAAGCATTTGTCTGTCACGCCGAACACTGAAGAAATAAGAGCCGTTGTTTTGGACAAAATGGAAGATGCAGAGGTACTGATAATGAGAGCTTCTGGACAGCGGATTATCCATCGAGTTTTTGTTGGATATCTTTAAGTTGTTATACAGATCTGATAATCCCTAACCCATTTTGTATAAATATAATAATGAAGATAGTCGGAATTTGATGCAGTAAATGTAGCTTGGAAGATTTGAAGCTATCTGGAGCAGCTGTTAGTTTCGTTAAGATTGGTGTTCAGAAGGACAAGTTGTTTATGATAACTGGTACCGGCGGGAAATAAAAGAGTCGAATTGAATGCTTGTGAAGGGGAAAGACCTGTTAACCAGTCTGTTGCTACTTAAGATAACAGAAGCGCTTGATTGTTGAGAAGAGTTGAATATGAATGATGTGGGAAGTATATTGTTAGGTCGACAGAATTGGAACAGGCAAAAACGTGGATGTATGTGCGTGTGTGTTTAACGAAATCGTAGTCATTTAAAAAACAAATTCAAAATGTTCTTAGACCTGATGTAATTAATTTTGGAACAGAAAAGGACTGAATTTAAGTAATTCGTTTCTGGACTCCTTAAACATTAATCTGAGAAAGAGTAATCTTTTGCGCATACGAAGTGTTTGTAAACGTAGAACAATCTATATTTTATATGCTTTAAGTCTAAAGTAAATTCGCCAGTCCATATATTGAATATATTGTCAATGTAGATTACATCCTAAAACTTTACTATAACTTTTAGTATAACTTAAATTTAAGACACGTCTTTTTTGTATATTTAAACAGATGTTTTTAACATCACTATGATGAAAAAGGGAATTGAATACACAAAACTGTTTAATCTCTCGGAGATAAACTAGGATCTAACTCATTAGTTTCTTGTCCTCTTTGGGCTTCAATGGAAGTAAATATCTTTTTCAATCCTGTTGACTGATTTGTAGCTTTTGCGTATGTATGAATGTATCAGAGATAGATTCATACATACACACATATATAATTATATAATATAAGACTGTGTATGATGATTGTGTATAGAAGAATATAATAAACAATAACATTCCAATTTGGTCTCATTTTCACGTCATATTTTTAAATTTTCCAATTTTCCAATTTTAATATTGAAATAAACTAGTACTTTCATGGTTGCGGAATCATCAGGCTTATGTAGTGACAGCCGTATTCCACAACTGATACAATTAACAGTTGTCAGTTGTGCAACACGACTGTCACTACATAAACCCCTACACACACATACACACTCACACATACACACACACACACACACGCGCGCGCGCGCATATATGTAATTGAGATTCAGTTGAATCATGCAATTAAGTTGAAGTATCAAGTCAGTCCGGTATTGTCCGCAGAGCTCGAAGTAAGGTGAATATCATCAAAATAACAGGATAGTAAGTAGTGATGTAGTACGACCGTTTCAAGTGGCTCCATTTAATTGAACAATGCAATCATTACATCAATTTAAGTGCAGTGCTATCCTCAGCTTGACAAATAAATAGATAGAATTTTAACCAGTAGGTGCATTAGTATAATTTTTCTCAAATATTTTAATGTGCCCTACTTGTTAAAATTCTATTTATTCATTTGTGCAGCAGATGGCACTGCATTTAAATTAATGTAATCATTGCATTGCTCAATTAAATGGATCCGCTTGAAACGGTCGCACAGCATCACGACTTGCTAACCTGTTGCTTACTTTGATCATATATATATATATATATATTTTTTTAATGGTTGATGAAGAATTGGTGACCTTCTGTGTTTTCTGTTCCCTTGTGTATTCATTATATGTTCGTTTGTTTATTTACTACACGTATTTTTGAATTATATATATATGTTTGTCATATTCTCCGTTTTATTTAATCTTGGAATATATATATATTAATATATATAAATATATATATATATCAACCATATGTATGCGACATGGTGATCTCATATCAAGATAAACAGCACATGAACTTGCAGGTGTGGCCCAGTTGGATTTTTCTTCTGGTCGAGTAACCCATCCCGCTCAAAAGGTCCCTGAATAAGGATGTTTAAGGATGTTGAACAAAACACCCATGTTTCCAGAGGTGAATTATTCAAACCCCAAAGAATCCTTCTCAACATATGGTTATGATGCTCCCCCACTACTTAACTCGTGATCAGAGATGCACATATTTCCAGCCACTAAGGGACATGCTCAACTGGTTAAAGTCAAACAACTGACAAGCAAATCTGTGGTATTGAGCAGAATATTTGCTATAGCCTATCTTTTATACCAAGACAAAACCACGTACGCGATAAGACTTCTAATCAGTTAAGATGAGAAGCCAAGAGAGACACTGCCTGGTACTGCATAAGGGCATTTATTATTATTATTATTATTATTATTATTATTATTATTATTATTATTATTATTATTATTATTATTATTATCATTATCATTATTGTTATTATTATTATTATTATTATTATTATTATTATTATTGTTATTATTGTTATTATTATTACCATCATCATCATCATTATTATTATTGTTATTATTATTATTATTTATTATTATTATTTTTATTATTATTATTATCATTATTATTACTATCATTATTATTATTATTATTATTATATTATTATTATTATTATTATTATTATTATATTATTATTATTATTAGTTTTATTATTATTATTCAGTAGTTTCATCTTTATCATATGCTTTCATTGCACTACCGAGCGCAGCTGTGTGTATCTTGGGTATGTGCTGTGGTTTGTTGTGGAGCTCTTATTTTCAATGTACTGAAAGTGTTTTACGTTGGATGTGTGCGGTGCTTAGTAGTGCTATTTTCTGTATGTTATATGTGCGCAGGAGTGGCTGCGAGGTAAGTATGTTGCTTAAAAATCACATGGTTCCGTGTTCAGTCCCACTGCGTGGCACTTCGACAACTGTCTTCTACTATAGCCTCTGGCGGCCAAAGTCTTTTGAGTAAATTTGGTAGACGGAAACTGAGAGAAGCCCATCGTATATTTGCATATATGTATATATATATATATATATATATATATATATATATATATATATATATATATATATATACTGCCTTGATAGATTGCTAGCCACTACACATTCTTCATTTTCTATCCTTGTTTCTTTCTGCCTTCAATTCTGGGGAAGAGCGTAGGCTCGAAACGTTAAAGACTTTTCACTTACCGTGTGTTAAAGTAATACATCTGTTTCTTGTCTACACCATCTGTCTTCATCTTTTGTTTTTTTGTGAATTCTCCCTATATATATATATATATATATATATATACTAGCATTAAAGACCCATCGTTGCCGGGTCATAGTGCTAGTGCATGTATATATGTGTATATATATGTGTACATATATATATATGTGTACATCTATATATACACATCTACACATAAAATACAAAATACAAAGTTATATCTTGATATCGCTAGAGATAACAATACTCAAAATATATAACAGACTGGAATTGTTAGCCAGTCTCTTGTAATTTCCATCAATTGTATCTTGTCCTCCCTCTTGTATAGAGGTGTGGCTACAATCCAGCCTACCTCTACTTCGGGGAGGGGGGGCATTTAAAATTTTTTTCCGGGACGTCCTGCGTTCCAGATATAAAGGTAAAAATAAAATATTTCCACTTTGTAAGTTCGAGTCGAGTACTCCCTTCCACGCTCCGTTGAGTCGAACCTTGCTTCTATTGTGGCGAATTTATTTCCTCTGATTAGATATCTTTCATAGTCGCACCAAGACACTTTTCGATGGTGCTTTCCTCCATGTGTTCAAATATTCTTTTTTCTCTACATTGTATACTTTATAGACAATAGTCTTTTCTTTAATTTAATTTTTTATTATCCATCTGGACTATACCATTTCTGCACGCTAATTTTATTTTTAATTTATTCCCATTCACGTGAAACCACTTATTCAAGTTCAAGTCATTGATGCAATTTTATAACAATTGCTATTTTTACTTTTGTTATGTTACGATTATATTATACTTTAGTTTGATTTTAATTATTACTTAATACATATAATTCAATTGTTATTATTAATTCTAATGTTAAAGTAAAAGTATCTGACATAAAATAGGGAAATATTTTGGTTTCACTTTTAACACGTAATACTGAAATAGTGGAGAAGATATGATATTGCTATGGGCTCGCTCTAGGCAAGAAGTTGAACATTATTTTTGCCCATGAAACTACATGGACCCTAAGTAAGGCATGTGTAAAATTTGAATGAAATTGGTTGTGTAGTTCTCAAGTTTTAGGGAATCGTAGTGGAGAAGATATGATATTGCTGCGGGGTCGCCCTAGGCAAAAAGTTAAAAATTATTTGCCGATGACACTCCCCGGACCCTAAGTAAGGCATGGGTAAAATTTGAATGAAATTAGTTGTGTAGTTCTCAAGTGTTAGGGAAACACACAAACAGACAGACAGACACAAATTCTCAGTTTTATATATATAAAGATATATATTCATACATATATATATATATATATATATATATATATATATATACACACACACACATATATATATATATATACACACACACACATACACATATATATATAAATACAAATTTATATATATATATATATATATATATATATATATATATAAATACAAATGTATATATATATATATAAATATGTGTGCGTGTGTTTTATATAGGTTTGTGTTTGTTCCCCGCTACCATTCCTTGACAACATATGTTGGGGTGTTTACGTCCCCCGTAACGTAGCGGTTTGGCAAAGGAGACCGAATGGGTAAGTACTAGGCTGAAAAAGAATAAGTCCTGGGATTGATTTATTCGACTAAAGGCGCTGCTCCAGCCTGGCCGCATTGAAGTGACTGACACAACTAAAAGAGTAAAAGAGTAATATGTATGTTCGTGTGTGTGTGTATATATATATATATATATATATATATATATATATATATATATATATATATATATATACACACATGTATATATATATATATCTGTGCGTGTACATATTATCCGATATACATCTATCTATCTATCTATCTATCTATCTATCTATCTATCTATCTATCTATCTATCTATCTATTCTATCTATCTATCTATCTATCTATCTATCTATATATATATATATATATATATACGTGAGTATATATATATAAATTATAATATGGGACAAGAACGCAAAACATCCGGACAGTTAGGTGGTACAAAAGTGGAACAACAAAGCCTCCAGATAGAATATACGAAAAAAACTAGGAATGGGCATTCGAAGCTTTCTTTTCTCAGTCGAGTACCAGATGATCATCGCAATTTCGGCTGATTATACTCGAGGCTGCTCCAATCTAGCCAGCTCCAAGGAAAAACTAAGCTAAGAGCATTAGATTCCTTGGAAGAAAGCAGCGAATGTATACAAGAACAAGAACGAAAAACAACGGACAATGTTGCATAGATACAATAAAAATGATAACAGGACATAAAAACAAGGTGTCTTTCGACTAAGGACGAATTAAGTTAATCTGGCGTGTGTGGGTATGAAGCCTTACGGCAGGGATACAAGATTTCACAGTCACAGGGAGGAATATTGATGTTGCACAGACAACGGCCAGACCAAGAAAGAAAGATCAGGCTTGGCTGAATGCCGGTCACGTGGGAAGAGAAGAGAGAGAGAGGTAGAGGCAGAGGGACAGAAGAATTAATAAGGGGTGAGAAAAAATAAATGACAGGGACACGGTGAAGTGAAAAGGGTGGGGGGAAGTGAGCAAGAAGAGTAGGCAAAGAGATATGAGAGAGGGGGACCGAAAGAACGAAGAGTGGAATGAACCTATAAGCGTGAAAGGGCTGATAGACAGAAATAGAGTCGTACAAGATTTAGAAAAATCTATACTTACATATGATAAAACAAAGTGTAGGTACGCCGTTATATATATATATATATATATATGTACAATACAAAATAGGACAAGAACGCAAAACATCTGGAGAGTTAGGTGATACAAAAATGGGAAAACAAAACATGCGATAGACATATATATATATATATATATATATATGTACACACACACATGTGCATGGTTTAGTTCGTGCGTTGAATGAAATAAATACTTATGTTTACATTGTTGAAGCAAATTTGCAATGTAGTTTCATATTTTGCTGTTGAAAATCGTTCGTTATTAACTAGTAACAGCGAGACCTATTCACATATGCAGATTTTATCAATCTCTAAAATATATATTATTTCCTCTTTTCTTCTGATTTAATTATGCCCAAGTCACTTAATATCAGTTACTGAAATGGCGCCGTTAAAAGTAAAATATTCCGCTCTATTTCTAATAGACAGTCTTCCGTACTGTATAGATATTAATTACATAAATGAAATCTTCCTCAGTGTTATTATATAAATTATAAATTGCTTTCATATAGAAAACGTTCAAAGCGACAAGCACTGAAGTCATAAACACGATACTCATTCAGGCTTCACCCTTACAAGCGTTTCACCTATGTGTGAACAAAAACACGTTTTTACTTACGCTTGCCTTAGCAGAAAATGTTTATATCTGCTTAGGGAATCATTATAGAATATATATTGCAACACATGGCAAATCTGGGCTTCGTTTTCCGATAAATTAATTATGTCTTCACTTTCGAAATAGTGCTTTACGAAATAAAATTTTATACGTTTATACATACATACATGCATGCATGCATACATACATACATACATACATACATACATACATACATACACACACGCATACATACATACATACATACATACATGCATACATACACACATACATATATGTATGTATATATACGTATATGTACACACACACACACACACCATATATATATATATGTGTGTGTGTGTGTGTGTGTGTGATATAATGTGTCTTTGCTTGTCCCCCCCTACCATCGCTTCACCACCGATATTGGTGTGCTTACGTTCCCGTAACGTAGCAATTCGGCAAACGAGACCGATAGAATAAGTACTAGGCTTACAAAGAATAAGTCCTGGGGGCGATTTGTTCGAATGAGTCCATAAAAGAACAAAAGAATATATATATATATATATATATATGTAGGTCCCGGGTTGATTCGGGGTTAACCACAGTAATAAGGTACTCAATACATAGCAGAGTAAAATTAATTTATTATATTTATTATATAGAAGCTCCTTCTATATATAATATATATATATATATATATATATTATATATATATTATTATTATTATTTATTATTATTATTATATTATTATTATTATTATTATTATGATTATTATTATTATTATTATTATTATTATTATTATTATTATTATATTATTATTATTATTATTATTATTATTATATTATTATTATTATTCTTATTATTATTATTATCAAGGCAGTGACCTGGCAGAATCGTTAGCACGCCGGTAGAAATGCTTAGCAGTATTTCGCCTACCGCTACCTTCAGAGTTCTAATTCCGCCGAGGTCGACTTTACCTTTCATTCTTTCGGGGTCGATAAATGAATTACCACTGAAATAATAGGAACGATGTAATCGACTAGTCTTCTTTCAAAATGTCAGGCCTTTGCCGATAATAGAAAGGGTTATTTTTATTATTAAAGCGGCGAGCTGGCAGAATCTTTAGTACGCCGAGTGATACGCTTAGCAGTATTTCGCCCGTCGCTACGTCCTGAGTTCAAATTCTGCCGAGGTCCACTTTGCCTTTTGTCCTTTCTGGGTCGATAAAATAAGTACCAGATGAACACTGCGGTCGATGTAATCAACTGGTCTCCTACCCTAAAATTGCTGACCTTGTGGCAAAGTTTGAAACAATTATTACTATCATCATCATCATCATCATCATCATTATTATTATTATTATTATTATTATTATTATTATTATTATTATTATTATTATTATTATTATTATTATTATTATTATTGAGTGAGAGAGCAGTGCATGCAATCAAAGTGACACTGGGGTAAAATATACGAAGCCCAATATACCCATCATGACTACCCGTCTGATAAGGGTACACCAGACACATGCATCACAACCATATGTGCGCGACATGATGATCTCATATCAAGATAAACAGCACATTACCTTGCAGGTGGGGCCCAGTTAGAATTTTCTTCAGGTTGAGTAGCCCATCCCGCTCAAAAGGTCCATGAATAAGGGTTGTTTAAGGATGTTGAAAGAACCACCCATGTTTCCAGAGGGGATTTATTCAAACCCCAAAGAATCCCTCTCAACACATGGCTATGATGCTCCCCCACTACTTCTGCTCGTGATCAGAGATGCACATATCGTCAGCCACTAAGGGACATGCTCAACTGGTTAAGGTCAAACAACTGACAAGCAAATCTGTGGCATTGAGCAGAATATTTGCTGTAGCCCATCTTTTATACCAAGACAAAACAATGTACGTGATAACACTTCCAATCAGTTAAGATCAGAAGCCATGAGAGCAGCTGCCTGGTACTGCATCAGGGCATT
Source organism: Octopus sinensis (assembly GCF_006345805.1). Classification (NCBI taxonomy): domain Eukaryota; kingdom Metazoa; phylum Mollusca; class Cephalopoda; order Octopoda; family Octopodidae; genus Octopus; species Octopus sinensis. The sequence continues at coordinate 81,342,896 of NC_042998.1, forward strand.
TATTATTATTATTATTATTATTATTATTATTATTATTATTATTATTATTATTATTATTATTACTATTACTATTACTATTATTATTATTATTATTATTATTATTATTATTATTATTATTGAGTGAGAGAGCAGTGCATGCCCTCATAGTGACACTGGGCTAAAATATACCAAGCTCAGTATACCCATCATGATTACCCGGCTGATAAAGGTACACCAAACACGTGTATCACAACCATATGTGCGTGACATGGTGATCTCATATCAAGATAAACAGCGCATGACCCTGCAGGTGGGGCCCAGTTTGAATTTTCTTCTGGTCAAATAGCCCATCCCGCTCAAAAGGTCCCTGAATAAGGATTGTTTAAGGATGTTGAACGAACCATCCGTGTTTCCAAAGGTGAATTATCCAAGCCTCCAAGAATTCCTTTCAACACACGGCTATGATGCTCCCCCACTACTTCTGCTCGGGATCAGATATGCATATATTGTCAGCCACTAAGAGACATGGTCAACTGGTTAAGGTCAAACAACTGACAAGCAAATCTGTGGTATTGAGCAGAATATTTGCTGTAGCTCATCTTTTATACCAAGACAAAGCAATGTACATGATAACACTTCCAATCAGTTAAGATCAGGAGCCATGAGAGCCACTGTCTGGTACTGCATCAGGGCATTTATTATTATTATTATTATTATTATTATTATTATATTATTATTATTATTATTATTATTATTATTATTATTATTATTATTATTATTATTCTATGTTTGACTTTTGCTTCATGTCTGTACAAGTTGGCTCCAAGTCTCACCCAGGGACCTCAAGAGACAACAGGTTGGAAGTTCACGTTGTTGTTATGCCTATTTTTATTATCATTATTATTATTATTATTATTATTATTATTTATTATTATTATTATTATATATTATTATTATTATTATTATTATTATTATTATTATTATTATTATTATTATTATATTATTATTATTATTCTATGTTTGACTTTTGCTTCATGTCTGTACAAGTTGGCTCCAAGTCTCACCCAGGGACCTCAAGAGACAACAGGTTGGAAGTTCACGTTGTTGTTATGCCTATTTTTATTATCATTATTATTATTATTATTATTATTATTATTATTATTATTATTATTATTATTATTATTATTATTATTAGTAGTAGTAGTAGTAGTAGTAGTAGTAGTAGTAGTTGTATAACGACTGTGAGCTGGGAGAATCATTAGCACGCTGGATGAAATATTTGGCGCTATTTCGCACGTCATTACGCTCTGCGTTGAAATTCAGCCGATGTCGACTTTGCCTTTCATCTTATGAGATCGCTAAAATAATTACCAGTGCAGTACTGAGGTTGATATAATCAACTTAATCCCTCCAGCGAAATTTCAGCCCTTGTGTCTTTAGTAGGAAGAATAATTATAATTATTAATATCATTATTATTTTCATTATCGTCATCATTAACATTGTCATCATTATTTACCTATTTATGACACTTCACTTAAAAGCGATATTTTCTTCAAGCATCTTGACAGCAAGTAGCTATGAATCTCACAAATCTTTCTTAGAACTCTTGGCAGAATAGAATATAGCACTTTTCTGCATGTTGCCAGTGCGTGTATTAACTGCACTATTCTTTATCCTCTTAAATTCTGGCTATTTTGCTACGTGCACCATTTAATACAATAATAATTGTAACTTCGTCATCCACAATTTTTTCTTCCCTCTGATTTGGGTCTGATATTTTTCGATTTTCTCACGCTGTTTGGTACTCAATCTAGTGCTATATGATATTGCAAAGTCTATGAACGAATATTGTTATTTTTTGTCCGCGCCAAACTTATCTGGTCTCGTTGCTTCATTAGAATGGTTACTTTGTTTCATGTTATCATAAGAAATTATGTAATTATTGTTGTTGTATTTAGGACTGGTCATGTTGCCAGTTTAGCCAATAAAAACACACGCACTATATATTTGGTGTTAATTTGCTTCAGCTTTATTTATTTTTTACATTAATTTTAATCTTATTTCGGCCAGAGTTCTTTCGTCACACTTCTGTGACCTCATCAGTAGTCCTTTGCTTTCTTCTTTCTTATTTGTGCGTCTCTCCTTAATAGCGGTCAGCCATTTTGTATTTTGTATTCCTATTATATGTGTCTTTATTTGTGCATGCGTATAACCCTATGTGTGTCTATGTTTAGTTAGTGTGTGTGTGTGTGTGGGAGGGGGCTGTGATATTTGCATCTCCTGTTTATACACGTTTGTATAATTTGTTTTTTGTTTATTTTGTTCATGTGTTTACACCTACTTATCTTATTTGTATTTAATTGAATTTTTATTTGAATTTTGTTAATGTATGTAGTTATTTAATTCCATTTGTTCATCTGTGTATTTTATTGTTTTTAGTTTTGTTTATATTGTTATCAGTGCGTGTGTTTGTATTGGCTAAACTGGCAACATGACCATTCCTAAATACAACAACATCTGTTTCAACACAAGATTTCACATCAAGAATCTTGCAAAACAAATATATATGTAATTATTGTTTTCCACCACAGCCTTTGGCGTTTGTTAATAGTATTTTTTGTCACTGGGTATCCGTAAATTCAACTAACATTCCAATGCACATCACGCAGTAATACCTGCACTTATATTGTTTTTTCTACTTACTTTACTGGATTCACTAAACAGATCGCTAATCTTTTCGTCTCCTTCTACACACTTTCAACATTTGCTATTTGATGGTTTTTATTTAAAGGTCAAATGTTGTCTTTATTAATTTCATTTTAACAGTTTGTTCCCGCGTAGCTGTCGTTAGATCAGTAGATGTTACGGACTGAAATCAAAAACGACATCATATTCAATGAAGACCGTAGGATACACTTTGCGCAATTAAAATTTTTAATTTTTTGGAAAATAATTACTTTATGCTTGGAATGGACACAGTATTTTTATAACTGATGAAAATTAATTTCGTTGCTAAGTACAAGAATTGAAAAAAAAACAATGATAATTTGGACTTAATATTGCAATACAATCTTACACTATGCTGAAGATATTAAATGTTTATAGCTTTTAATGCGACAGCAGGCTGCAGATTTGATTTGTTCTGTATGTTGTATGTTGTACTTGTATGTAGTACCCAAAAGATTTTCTATGTTTTACTACGACTGTTTTGAATGTCTAAACCTCGTCTTTGTACAGGGAATATGGGAAAATTCTTACGTTTGATATGGAGCTGTTATGCACCAAATGTCATTTTCTCTGAAAGATGAGTCAAAATCGCATTGTATATAATGAAACACTTTTGAAATGCATTGAGTCTTTGTTACTCAGTAGCTGTGTATTATGATAACAGCAATATTGCTGCACGCGTGATGGTAGATGAACGAACGATTGATTCTTCAGCAGGTTGTACGACAAGTTCTGTGATTAACCACCGGAGAGAGGGGCTACTTTATTAAATTAAATTAAAAATAGAGTGATATAACTGTGTAATTTCAACTGATATTTATTTCCGTGGGTAGTGTGAACAACAATATTTCACCAGACAAAACATTTGTTTTCGAAGATTTTACTTTAATGATAAATATATATATACTTCAATTTTCTCACGTATACGATACATAAAATAGAAGAAAAGAGTAAAAGATATATTTTTAGTACTTTGATGTTGTTGTTTATAATCTTCTTGACTTCAGGATATAATCGTATATTTTAGTGCATGTTACCTTTACTTTTCCTGTGGAATAAATGGGTTATCTCATGATTAGTAGCTATCGAAGACAATTGAGAATTATTTACTGACGGCTCAAATTATGAGAGTTACATCAAATTCAGACCATGACATTATTTGATACGTTATGCAAATGCAAATTTTATGTCTACAATGAGACGAAATACAGTATGGTAAAGAAAACAATGTTTCATAAGCTGCGCGAGAAAATGTATGATTTATTCATGTGTTATTAAAGAACTTGGCATGATGATTCTTCATTGTTTCGGTGGGAGGTATTTTCACTTTCATTCGTCTTTTGAGATATGTTGTCACGTCACAACGGACTCGCCGTTCATTTGTCCAAGGTCTGCGGTGTTTCTGTTTAAGTAGTCACTGGTGTTAATTTGTGCAAGTACCCTTGGAGAGACTGCATCTTGGATAACGTTGGCAGCAATCTTTGTCAGAAGAACAAGGATGTCCATACCAACAATCATAGCAGAGTTTAGCCCAACGGTCACAAATGTTATAGCGGCGACAGCAGTCATTATTGGATCGACAACGTTGACGTAAACACATCCTGTTGGGGAGCAGCATCCAAGGCATGTGCATCCTGAAAGAAAAAACAGTTTCTGTTATATGTGGTAACAAGCATTTATATATTGAAACACACACACACACACAAGCACGCGCGCATACACCCACTCACAGGAGTACATAACATAAGTGCTGGAAGTCAATGTCAGAAGGTCAAGATTCCTACAAGTCATTCAAATAAATAACATTTCAACATTAACAACGAAGATAGTATATCATCTAAATTTGTTTCAAATATACTGAAGTAGAGGGTTTCATTAAAGTAAACAATGTATTAAATGGTGAAGGATGAGGGGTAAAACCCAAACGGCTGAATTTGAACTCGGCATCTCGTCATGCTAAACTAAATACAGTAAGTGAGTTGGTTCAACTTTCGAGTGTCTGACAATGCGGGTGAATAAATTCTTATTAATTTAATGTATTTGTTAACACGCCGAAAGAAATGCTTAGAGGTATTTCATCTGCCGTTACGTTCTGAGGTCAACTTTGCCTTTCATACTTTCGGGGTCGAAAAATTAAGTACCAGTTGCATACTGGATTTCGATCTATTCGATTAGCACCCTCCTCAAATATTTCGGTCCTTGTGGTTAGAGTACAAAAGAATAAATTCTTATTAATATTTATATATTTGTTAGCACGACGGGCGAAATGCTCAGCGGCATTTCGTTTGCTGTTACGTTCTGAGTTCAAATTCCGCCGAGGTCGACTGTACCATTCATCCTTTCGGGATCGATTAAATAAGTACCAGTTAAGCACTGGGGTCGATGAAATAGACTTAATCCTTTTGTCTGTCCTTGTTTGTCCCCCTTATGTGCAATAAAGAAATAAATATTTATATATTTCAACCATGTCTACAATGTTGTTCACACAATAAGGATGCAGAAAGTTTGACCGATATGGAACAACTCATTTTAACGGTAGAACTTAAAGTAGATAAAACTATAAATGCTAGTGTGTAGAATACTGGGATATAAATCTTCAATTGGAAAATAAGTCAAAGGATATTTCCCCCCAATATTCTACAAGCTACTATTTATAGCTTTATCTACTTCGGTTTATGCCATTAAAAATGGTTTATATTTGCAACAATTCAACTTGCGACATTAAAAGAAAGTATTTAGGACCCCAAATACTGGAATAAATAAGATATCAACAATTAGAAATTCTGTAGGACAAGTTGCTAAGAGATAATTAATTGCTGAAGATCAATATTCGACGTCAAAATAGAATCGAAGTAATCCTTTGAATTTAGATATTTCTAGGCGCAGAAGTGGCTGTGTGGTAAGAAGCTTGCTTCCCAACCACATTGTTCCGGGTTCAGATCCACTGCATGGTACCTTAAGCAAATGTCTACTACTATAGCCTAGGTCCAACCAAAGTCATGTGAGAAGATTTGGTAGACGGAAACTGAAAAAAAACTGTCGTATATATATATATATATATATATATATATATATATATATGTATGTATTAATGTGTCTGTGTTTGTTCCCCCACCATCACATGACAATCGATGTTGGTATGTTTACATCCCCTTAACCTAGCGGTTCGTCAAAAGAGACCGATAGAATAAGTACTAGCTTTACAAAGAATAAGTCTTGGAGTCGATTTGTTCGACTAAAAGCGGTGCTCCAGCATGCCCGCAGTCAAATATATTTTATGCAGTTCACAGCCGACACAGCTAGAAAAAGCAAATCTGTTCAAATTTGCATACATTTGTCTAAGTAATGATGCAATTTACGTATAAAATATTTATTTAAGAAATTCGAACTCGCCATCTTTAAATGACAAACAAGTGATTCCTCAGTGGTTGTCTTTAACATTTGCTGATTTTTAGGTGAATATGCGTACGAGAAAGAAAACAATAACATAACGAAATAGGAAGAATGTTATTCTTATGCTTATAACCACGTATTGAGTATGGGAATTTGAGAATTTCTTAAGCATTTTGATGAACACATTGTGTCAATTGATCTATTTTGTGTATGATATCGTTGTCGCATTGAAAGAGAACGCAAAAGAAAACATCTGCGTCTTTTCTAAAGGTGTCAGCCACGTAGTTGAGATGAAAAAAGCTACTATCAGAAATCGAAAATAGTCTGCAATTAAGCTAAAATAATATTTCTAACGAGTGACAGAATTTGCTGTTGTCAAAATGGAAACATTACAACCTTTCCATAATTCTACAAAAGTGAATGGAAAGTATAAATTCCAGCTATAGCAATTTGTCTACAACATCTACAATGCATTAATTAAGCAGGAAGAATATATATATATATATATATAGTTTTTCTTGGAGGGCTGGCCGTGATCTAGTAATCTCAAGATTAATCAGCCGAAATTACTACGATGATCCGGTTCTTGACTGAAGACTGAGGGTTTCGAATGTCCTGTCCGTGTTTATTGTATCGTCTTCTAAGAGTTATACGTTCTTGTCCATGTTGTATTTTTCTACATACCTTAACATATATTCCAGGCGCCACGTACCCTCTTAACATTAATGTGAGCACATATTCTTAATAATTGGTACGACTCTCTGTTTGTCTCTCTCTCTCTCTCTCATTTTTACTTGATTGATCTGTCCCCTTCTCTCTCTTTTCTCTCTACTCATTCTCTTTTTCTCTTCTCTTCCTCTGATTCTTTGGTCTATCATCTTCCACTACCCTCCTATTTCCCTGTCTCGCTCTGCACTAACAGGTCAATCTTCGACACCCATCCCTTCTCCTCTCTGATTCTTCTTTCTCTCTCTTCTCTCTCTTTGTTGCGTTTGTCCCTCCTCTCTCTCTCTCTCTTCTTTGCTTCTCTTTCTTTTCTTTTCTCTCTTCTCTGTCACGTGACTGCTGGCCGAAATCTGCCTTTCAGCTTCTCACCAGCGTCGTGTTAACATCGTTGTTTTTCGTCCGCCGCTATAGGCATCGCCGATAAGGCTCCTTTCCAATGCGCCAGAGAAAAAATTTGTTTGCTTGTTATCAGTCGTAGACACTTGTTGTTGTTTTCACCGTTAATGCTTCTGTTTTCATGTTTCTGTATTCCATTATGTGTTTTTTGTTTTTTATATTCGTCCCTTTTGCTGTCCTGGGTCCGTATGCATTCGATCCTTCTTCCAGGAAATCTACGCTCCCAGCTAGTTTTTATAATGCTCGTTGCTAGTTTTTCTTGGAGGGCTGGCCGTGATCTAGTAACCAAGATTAATCAGCCGAAATTACTACGATGATCCGGTTCTTGACTGAAGACTGAGGGTTCGAATGTCATGCCCGTGTTTATTGTATCGTCTTCTAAGAGTTATACGTTCTTGTCCATGTTGTATTTTTCTACATACCTTAACATATATTCAGGCGCCACGTACCCTCTTAACATTAATGTGAGCACATATTCTTAATAATTGGTACGACTCTCTGTTGTCTCTCTTTCACTCTCATTTTTACTTGATCTGTCCCCTTCTCTCTCTTTTCTCTCTACTCATCCTCTTTTCTCTTCTCTTTCCTCTGATTCTTGGTCTAATCTTCCACTACCCTCCTATTTCCTTGTCTCGCTCTGCACTCACAGGTCAATCTTCGACACCCATCCCTTCCCTCTCTGATTCCTCTTTCTCTCTCTTCTCTCTCTTTGTTGCGTTTGTCCCTCCTCTCTCTCTCTCTCTTCCTTTGCTTCTCTTTCTTTTCTTTCTCTCTTCTCTGTCACGTGACTGCTGGCCGAAATCTGCCTTTCAGCTTCTCACCAGCGTCGTGTTAACATCGTTGTTTTTCGTCCGCCGCTATAGGCATCGCCGATAAGGCTCCTTCCAATGCGCCAGAGAAAAAATTTGTTGCTTGTTATCAGTCGTAAGACACTTTTGTGTTTTCACCGTTAATGCTTCTGTATTTCATGTTTCTGTATTCCATTATTGTTTTTTGTTTTTTTATATTCGTCCCTTTTGCTGTCTGGTGTCCGTATGCATTCGATCCTTCTTCCAGGAAATCTACGCTCCCAGCTTAGTTTTTCTAATGCTCGTTGCTTAGTTTTTCTTGGAGGGCTGGCCGTGATCTAGTAATCTCAAGATTAATCAGCCGAAATTACTACGATGATCCGGTTCTTGACTGAAGACCGAGGGTTTCGAATGTCCTGTCCGTGTTTATTGTATCGTCTTCTAAGAGTTATACATTCTTGTCCATGTTGTATTTTTCTACATACCTTAATATATATATATATATATATATATATATATATATCATGAAACTTTAATTCATGTTTATCAATGAAATATGTATTTACGTATTTAGGATCAGTTAAGATTACATTATATCAAAGAGATTCCTAAATCTCTGCCTGAGTAAGGCATGAAAACTCAAATTTATTATGTAATAAAATTAGAATTCCATCAAGCTACACCCTACCTTTGAAATATGAACTAAGACTGAATAAAAATGAACAGTCAGTCTCTAATGTTTATATCGGATTATGAGTTTCAGATCAACAACAAACATAACTTTGGTTTTAGTTAATTCATTTTAATCCTACTTTCGTGGATGTGTTCTAAAAACTTTTCACTTTGAACTGTCTGTCATCAATATGCCGCTGTGATTCTTTTGTCATCTTGACTGTAACATGACAGAGAGGCAATATGGTTTTGGACAAAGACACCATTTAACATAGATAGCAGCACATAAATTGCATTATATTTAGAGTTGATTAGTTAGTGATATAATTACAACGTTACATTTGAAAGCTTACGTTGAAATAATTCTGTTCTATAGAAATAAATGAGAAACAAAGAAAGAAATTCTAGTGAAAAAATATTGACGTTGGACATCGCTCTCTTATACAATTTCTGCTTGGATAAATTTTCCACAAAAACCGTATTGACCAGCTAAATAGGAAAGCAATAATATTGACCAGCAGATAACATTTTATATTTCAAATGTTTCTTTTCGATTGAATATGCTTTACGGAGAACAAATATAAGACTAGTCAATCTTTTGATTCGCAAAAATAAAGTTAGAGAGATTCATTTTGTTGGAGTAGCTTTATGAAATGTTCTACTGTTTCTAAAATAATGAATCTAATGAAATGCTATGTTGTATTTACAACAGCAGCGGAATGATTGGTGTGAGTTAATGGTAAGTTCTCTTATCCACTTTACTTCATGAAAATTGAAGAATGAATATGTCGAGTCATGTGGTGTCAGTTAATATAAGATAGTTTCAAATCAGGAAGAATGAATCTTGCATACCTTGTAATATATCAGGAGTAAAAGTTATCACTAAGAAAAAAAACATTTCATAATGAATATTCTCACATAGAAACAAGTCACAAATGTACTCTAAGATAGTGAATACTCTACTATTTAGATATGAATGGTATGAAAAGGTAACCTAATAACTAGATAGTGTACTAAAATAGTTATGTTTAATATTTCGGATATAAATGGAAGTAAGTAAAGTGAGCAGAAAATGAACTAAATATAGTAAAGAGATGGCCAATGAATGGCTTCACCATGGGATCTTTATGGATATATACATACAAACATATGAATATATGTGTACGCTTATATTATATATATATATATATATATATATATATATATAAATTCGGGGTGAGTACTTGATAATTATAAGCACCTGTGTATACCGTTTGGTGGTGTAGGTGGTGGAGTAAATTGATCAAAATAAAATAAAAACATGATGCGAAGGATTCAGCGGAAGGCCCGAAACATATGTACCGCTGAATCCTTCGCATCATGTTTTTATTTTATATATATATATATATATATACACTGTATATTTTATA
>NC_042998.1:81355486-81390486 GCF_006345805.1 Octopus sinensis
CACTCGAAGATAACTTTTATTTTTAGGACATTTTATAATTTATGATTTATAGCAAAATATCTCTCATCACATTCGAAGTGAGTTATTATAACTTCGCAATATGTTTAAATTCTCTTTGCACTTATTTGTATTTTATTAAAATTCTAGTGATTTTCCGTAAAATTTAGATATTGTTTATTCTCTGTTTGCGTTGCCTGGTTTCATAACTCAATCACCTTCTTATCATTTTAGTAGCCATATTAACTCAACTTTTCGATATACGTAATTATGTGATCGTTTGTGTGACAGTTTTGATAATACAGAATAGTGAAATTCTATTAGTGGTGAGTTTAGATAAATTTTTGTAGATACTAGTTGAACGAATTAGTATTTAATTCTTACTGGGTTACAGATTTAAAAAAAATAACGATGCATGCATGTCTGCCAGTGGGCTACAAAACGTATATAGTCACAAGATATGGAATTGCATTATCTGTATTAAATGAATAGCTGAGTACCAATTTGTGAAGTTTTTGTAAGGTAACTCCGGAAGGGGTCTCAGTGTGTAGCGTCCCTGCTTTCCTGAGCTAGATTTCAACCACATTTCTTAAAAGTCGTGGAAGAGGCTTTGATCTCGGGACCACTCATGTTTAGAAACTGAGTTTGGAAGTAAGCAAGGGCATGCTCCCCGTTGCTATGGCATTGAGGTAGATCTGGCCACGCCCGTTAACGGGGACAAAACCCGGATTTAAGACACCGGATGACGATGAATTAAATAGTATTTTGCTCTAACCTAGGTATTCGAGTGCTGTTTCTCCCACCTTGTTTTGAACCTATGTGCATAATTGTGCGTACATAAACTACATACAGATATGCATACGTACATCTCTCTCTCTCTCTCTCTGGTTGTATATATACATAACAACACACATAAACGCACATGCGCCCACACATAGTATAGTTCCTCAGGGTATTCATACGCAACATTCCACTCCAGTGCCTAATTTTCCACATTTTCATACTTATAATGGATTGGAAATTCAATAATGTAGGGACTCCATCTGCCTTACCGTTAAAACCAATGTGTGGAAATATTCCAAGGAGTAGCATTTTAAATAAATAACAATACCGAATGTATACGAACAGCATTAATATTAGTTACAATTTTTCTGTGCTCCACTGGTTATAGCAATATTTCGTGTAAATTATTCCGTTCAAAAATGAGGTTAAAGTAATATATGTGGTTGATTATGTCGGACCTCTTTGCATGTATATATATAGATATATGTGTGTGTGTATGTGTGTGTTAGCGTGTAAGTGTGAGTGTGTATGTGTGTAAGTTCGTATGTGTATATATATATATATATATATATATATATGTTTGTATACATATATATATATAATATATATATATATATATATATATACACACACATACATATTCAAGTAGATATGAAGGTGAGTTTATACTCATATATGTAATTAGCTCTAACAGTGGTGTAATACGCTAATTATTAGAAAACGAGACTAATGAGTTATGAATGTTGTGATATTAATACTTACAATTTTTCTGAATATATATATAGTCTAGATGAATATAAATCAATATTATAATATATATATATATATATATATATATATATATATATATATATATATATGTATATATATTTTTTCGAACCATTTATTTTTGTAATTATGATATATAGCAGGTAGAGAAATAAAAACGAACCGTGTTGTCAGTTGACATGTTTACCGCTATTATTTCGATTTAGTATTTTTCTGTTCGTAATATCAAATTTACAAATAGGAATCTGAAAAGAGCTTGTTATATGTTCAGTGCATTATTGAACGTTGCCTACTCAAATATTCCAGAAAACATGCGATCCTGGAAGAATCCTTACAAATATAGCCATGACTATATTGTAGTCGCGAGTGCAATATGTTTATACATTAAAATTAAAAGAAATGTTTCATATCAATTCTTATACTACGCAGGAATCCTTATTTGCTTTTTTTCTTCCAGCTCAACAACAATGAAAAGCGAAATAATAATAATAATAATAATAATAATAATAATAATAATAATAATAATAATAATAATAATAATATATAACTATGAAAAGCATAGTGCGAATAATCGTTGCAATGTAATAATAAACAAACAAAACCAAAAAAATTTATATCAGCAAGCGGAAAGAATAATACAATTGAAAGATTTTAATCAGTCAAGACGAGATAGCTATTCAGCAGGCGTATTGCACACATAAAAAAAAAAAAAAAAAAAAAAATAGATGAGATTAAGCCACCAGAAAATCATACGATTAGAAAATGCGAACAAAGACAGTTTCTACCGTCTTGTGGGGATGAATATTAAGAACCGATATATATATATAAATTCATGCAGAATTGTGATATAAGAGAAATCGCAGTCTTTACGGATTTAGAGTACGCATTGACCTGAGACCTCGAATAGGGTTTTAAAAAGTATTTTGCTTATAAAATTCAATTTAAACAATTACTTATTAAGAGTAACCATTATTGCTATGGCACTAGATTATTGGAATTTTCTGTTCCGGAAGAATATAGCACATATTACTGTTTAACTTTATGTGATAATTTTGGGGATCGTGAATAGTTTTGGTTGAACAATATTTCAAAAATTAAATTACGGTACTTCTGTAATTAATGTCTTACTGTTTAACTTTAAGTGACATTCTTTAGAATTATACCTTTATAAAATTTTATCCAATATATAGGTATGTTCAGTCATATTTTAGGTATTCGTGTACATTCAGACAATATGATAGTAAATATATCAGATCGTGAATTATGTCAGCGGACCGTAGCAAATATGTGTTTCTTACACCTTATATTGAGATAGATATTGTTCATAGTCACTAAGAGCTGTTCACTCTATTATTAGCATACCGAATACATACCTTTGTTGATGAGCGAAAATCTTTGTCAATTTGGAAATAAGTTAATTAGATACGCACTAATCAGAATCTAAACAAATATAATTACGTAGGATCATATTTAGCATGTTCATATACTTTCGGACATGTGGATACAATAAACTCACAAATTGTCTAGGTGAAGAACATTCTCCTACTAGACAATAGAAGTAAGCCTAACAGATGTTACCTGACACTTCTGTTTATGTGTCGCTAGTTTCATCAGCTACATGTGCTGATCCGTTGTTCATTGTCACTAAGAGCTAGTCACTCTTATATTAGTATAAATGAGAATTCTCCCTCTAGACAACTTGTGGTGTGTATTGCCTTTCCATGCCCTAATGTACATGAACATGATAAAAAATGACTTACATAACTATATATCTTGCAACACTGCCAAGTGCACATCCGATTCATTCATTCGTTCCAACTTCACAAACGCAGACTTTTACACATCAGCAAATATATAATTATATAATTTGCTATTTTAATATAAGACCAACCAGCTCTTACACACCACGAAATAACGGTTAGATATATAGTTGATGAAGCGTAACGACGAAGAAACGCTTGTTTACTACGTGATACTGATCATGGCTGAGTGGTGTTTATACCGATATTTTTTGTAAGGAGAATTTCTCCCGAGACACCTTTAACAGCGAATTGTCTTTCTTTGTCCGAATGTACACAAACACGCTAAATATGACGGTACATAGCTATATTTTAAACAAAGCTACCTTGCGTGCATGTAATTAAATTACTGTATATATTATTGGTAGAAAATATTTCAAAATTAATACAGTATATTTTCAGCAGATATGAGTCTATTTTAATTTGAAATACGTTATCCAACAAGTCTTATATGAGTGTTAGTGTAAGTCCATATGTATATGCATATTTATTCGTCTGTATGTGTATGTGTGTGCATATTATGCATGCGCTGCATAGCTGAATGGCTAAAAATTTTGCCATCTAATCACTAGGTTCTGAATTCAATCACTCATCATGATATTTTGGTCGTGTCATTTTTTGTAGTCCAGTGTCTATCCGTGTCTTATAAGTAAAACTGGGGCGATCGGAAGTGTGTAGAAACTCGTTAAATGGATTGATCATGAAATTCCAGTAATTTTGTTTCATGTTTATTCAACCTGAAAAGTACGTTAAAAGAAGATGTGTCTGTGGAAAATATTTACACGTTATTTAAACGATCCTCGTAGATCTACCCATGCACTGTCCTGCGAATAAATAGCTATTAAGATAAGGACGCAAGGACAGGTCATCATCAATTTTACGTACTTACTTTTCTGTACTATTTATATCAATACGTATTGTCCTATCATTACATGAATATAAAAAACAATAGCGTACATTTGAAAGATCCTATCCCAATATATATTTTTTTGTTTATTTCCCACAGTTTAGTAAATATTTCACTATTATAATTTAATATTTGTATTACTATCTTGTTTTACCATAAAAATTATTAACCGGTTTAATTTCACGATGTCTTAATATTATTTAAAGTGATATCAGGAAACTTTCGCGAAAACATCATGAAATATATTGTGAAATTCATATCGCTTTACAGTTCTATATTTAAGTGATGAGGAATTATACACATTATTTACAATTGACGGATGTTTGTCCTCATTTTGTTTGTGGAGCAGTGGTTAAGAGCACGGGCCACTAACCCCAAGATTCCGAGTTCGATTCTAGGCAGTGACCTGAATAATAATAATAATAATAATAACATCGAAAAATACCTTAGGAATGAGAACCCAGGTTCGAAATTTACCCTAGGACACCTGATGAAGGCTGGAGGGTATATCAGTCGGAACGTGTTAACAACAAACAAGATGAGGACAAATATCCGTCAATTGTAAATAATGTTCATATCGCTTTAGTTATAAATTAATTCTCAATTTTAGATTAGAATATTACACAAAATTCTAATTCTGATTATAATTTCAAAATAATTTTTGAGATTCGAATTCAAAAGGTTAAATATATTCGCGCTTACGCATGGCCTATTATAGATCCTGGATCGAAGCAACATGTATCCTGTCATAATTCTTTCACTTTTTGGTACTTTTAGAATTCTTTTGCGAATTTGTGTTCTACACACTGGACAACGAACGATTATGCAAAAAATTTTCCATTACAATTGTTTTGCATATGCCCCACCAAAAATCATTACGGATGCTCAAATTAGACTTAAATATGCCTAGGTCATTGCTGAGATTTATCTGCAGTGGTTTAAAACATATATATAAAACATAATATATTTTGGGAGCATATTATCTCTTAGCTAATGTTCTCTTGTTACACATACCCAGTTACTTGGTGCGGGCTGTGAGATCTAAATCACTAGAAGTTTTTTGTTACTTAAATCCCAATAATGGAGCACCTTGGGTACATCATCATTCCATTAAAATGTGATTTTGGCGAGAAAAATATTGAAAATCATCAATACATATCAGATTGATAAAGAAGCGGGGACGGTACCAGGTAGCAGTGGGAGGTGCTAAAACCCAATAGCTAAATCTCCTTTAAATCTCACACCTTTTTCTTCTGAAAATTATTTTGAAATCATAAACAGAAATAAAAAGGCAGATTCGGATTGTCCGTCTTTTAAAACTATGATTTAAGAACATTCGAGAAGGAGTAGAAATTTAAAGATTTATGGGGTTGCGGGTGGAAATTAAAGCAGTAAAAAAAAAATTGCATAGGCATACGAATTCCCGTGTGTAGAATACAGATTCGCAAACATTTTCTGAAAATTCCAAAAGTAAAAAGTTATGTTAGGATATATGGGGTACTTAATCCAGAATGAAATCCGCCAAATATTTTGTGAAGCAATCAATAGATTTGTAACCTGTTGTATGACACCTATGCTTTCTTACTTATATCTAATCTTACACTTTTCCCTAGTAACAAACAATGCTGCTTTAACTTTCATGATCCAGTTCAGATTTTAAATTCTGCCTTTGTCGACTTTGCCTTTCATCTTTTCGGGTCGATAAATTAAGTACCAGTCGAACACTGGAGTCGATGTAATAGACCAGTCCCTTCCTCCCTATTTCAGGACGTGTGACTTTTGTAAAAAGGGTTATTATTATAATTGTTATTTCTTGTTATCTCGTGTTTTGTTGGAGCTCCTGGAGTCTTACATGTATAGCGGGCTGGCTACATGCAGCCTATAGTACCATGCTATCTGTTCTTTTCAACTATCTAATACTTTCTTCATTATTCCGACCTTGTCAATGAGGGAGACCCTTTATAACAGTTCTACTGGGCACTCTATTCCGATTTCCTTTATATTCCTTCTGATACTGTCCCAAAGGACCTAACAATAATTGGCACTATCTTCACCTTCTTTATCTTCCATAGCCGGGCTATTTCGTACTTAAGAGCGTTGTATTTATCTATTTTTTTCACTTCCTTCTTGACTAATAGTGTGTCAAAGGATCATGCAGCATCAAATATATAGCACGTGTTGCATGTTGTCTACCACCGCTAGGTCCAGTCTGTTGTCCCCTAGCACCTGATCTGCTGGGTCAGGAAATCCAAAACGATCTTGCAAGTCACGGAATCCACCATTCCTTGCGGTTTGTGCTCATACCACGTTTGCTTCTCTCTAGCCCTTACTTTTCGCGCAGTTTCCAATGTAGCTACCTTATCGTGTATTCGCAACTTGTCGTGGTTTTAAGCAAGTCTAGGGCACTTATTCGTGATATGGTCAATGGTTTTGTCCAGTATTATGTTAAGACGATAGTGGTGTTGGAGTGTAAGGTACTGCCTTCCAGGATGTTTATCGAAAGATGGCTGGGCACTGCAAGGCTTGTGAGGTTGAATGGGCATAATCTGGGTACACTTTCCTAGGCGAAAAGACTGGAACAGAGAATTATGTTCCCTTGGAGGGGCCAGAGTACTACGGGAAATCTTGCGTATGGTTTTCTCCGAATTATCCTAGCTGAACTGTCTCGCTATTAGGGTTACCTGAGGTGAAACCTTCAAATATCAAAGAATGCCTCTCGACACACGGCTATGATGCTCCCCCACTACCTCTTCCCGTGATCAGAGATGCACATTTCGTCATCCACAAAGGGAGATGCTGAGCTGCTTAAGGTCAAGCAACTGACAAGCAAATCTATAATTTAGAACAGAATATTTGCTGTGGCCCATCTTTAATTATTATTATTATTATTGAGTGAGAGAGCAGTTCATGCCATCAAAGTGACACTGGGGTAAAATATACGAAGCCCAATATACCCATCATGACTACCCGTCTGATAAGGGTGCACCAGGCACATGCATCACAACCATATGTGCGCGACATGGTGATCTCATATCAAGATAAACAGCACATGACCTTGCAGGTGGGGCCCAGTTAGAATTTTCTTCAGGTTGAGTAGCCCATCCCGCTCAAAAGGTCCCTGAATAAGGGTTGTTTAAGGATGTTGAAAGAACCACCCATGTTTCCAGAGGTGAATTATTCAAACCCCAAAGAATCCCTCTCAACACATGGCTATGATGCTCCCTTATTATTATTATTATTATTATTATTATTATTATTATATTATTATTATTATTATTATTATTATTATTATTATTATTATTATTATTGCCTTTGCACAGCTTCTAACGCTGGAGGTGTACTATAGTCCAAACTGTTCACTACCAGTGAATTAAGCTATCACCTCTTATTTTCCGAGCATCTTCCGGAGTATTTGAGCGGTTCCAAGCAGTGCTGTTTTATTATTATTATCATTATTTTCAGTAGTTTTATTTCTATAGCGTGCTTTCACTTCACTACCGAGCGCAGCTCTGTGTGCCTTAGGTATGTGCTGTGATTTGTTGTGATGCTCTGATGGTTATTGTATTATTATATTATTATTATTATTATTATATTATTATTATTATTATTATTATTATTATTATATTATTATTATTATTATTATTATTATTATTATTATTATTATAAGTTTGACTTTTGCTTTGTATTTCTGCAAGTTGACTCTAAGTCTCACTTAGAGACCTCAAGAGACAACGAGTTAGAAGTTCAAGTTGGTGTTATCCCTAGTGTGTTATATATTTGGTTTTGCAAATATTATTGTTCAAGAGAATGTTTAAAAAGACATGAGAATATTATAAGTTTGTTTTTAAATTTGAGATTATATAGATAGTATTTTACTTAGGATATGAACAGTTCCCATGAGCATTATCTTTTGAATTTCTGCCATTTTCGAGTTTCCTGGTATCTGAGCTAGGTAGGAATCAACCCCTTTTGCTATCATTCTTAGGGCACCTATGACAACAAGTATTATTTTACTTTTGAGGTTTCACACTTTGCCAATTTCTATTTCAAGACTTTTATACTTACTCAGTATTAGGTAAGTCTTGACAGACACATTTATGTTGATTGGGACAATCATATCAATGACGAGGCATGATTTTTGCCTGAAGTCTTTCAGTATAATATCTGGCCTATTTGAATCTATCTTTCTGTTAGTTTGAAGGGTGTAGTTCCAGAGGAGTGAGATGTGATCATTTACAAACACTGGATGTGGGTTGTGTTCCCAACAGCTTTTATCATGGGACAGCTCCAGATTTTTTCAAATTACCCAGTGAATATATTGTGCTGTTCTATCGTGCCTGTTGAGATACTCTTTAGGTGCCAGAAGACTGTACATAGAGACAACATGATCAAAGGTTTCATTTTGTAGTGTACATACACGACATGTTAGGCTACTGCCGTTCTTTAATATATTGGCCTGGTAGCTCCTTATAGGTAGGCATTGATCTTGGGCTGCTATAGTAAACCCTTCTGTTTCTGATTTTAAGCCAGAGACACTAACCCTTGATAGGTAAGGGTTTTGTCAACATCGACATTATTAGCTCTCTTTGGGTATTTGCCATTGAGAGATTTTTCTTGCCATTTATCAGTAAAAATATGTAAAGCAGCAGTTTTAGCCCTGGTTCTCATACGCTTAGCATTTTCTGTGCTTTTTCCAGTTGTGAGCTAATTCTGGGATATTTTGTATTTGGAATTCACTTAGAAATTCCTGTTTTGTTACTGAGTATGATGCTTTCTTGTTTTCATGCTTTAAGACAAGTTTGAACATGTATTCATCAGAGTTTTTCAGGTGGGTGTTTAGGTCAATTGTGGCAATCTTCATAGTTAAATCCCAACTGTAAAATTCCACGGCCATCCTCTTTTCTTGGCAGGTAAAGGGTGGTGCATTCTATGCAGTGTCAATAATTTTTATATTTTTCTGTCATGTTTACGTATTTCAGTTATTGACCAGTTAATGATATTGAAGCTGTATGCTAAAGTATTGATCGCTTCGACCTTGTTTCTTACATTCAGCTCTGTCTTGTGTATTGTCCTTACCCTGCGATAACAATCTCTTCTCATCCTTTTCCTCATCATTTGATGTTTGATTCCATCACTTTCAAATATTCCTGGGTATTTGTAGATCTCCGCTGGTTCTAACGCTTTTATGACATTCTGCTGGCCAAGATTAACATCCCATTCCACCGGTGTTATTAGATTAGATTCGTTTTTGAATGGAGAGCCCGGTGTAGCATATACATGTTGTCAGTCAGCGTGTGGCCCTTCTCTTTAGCACATCTATGTTGTTGTTGTTGTTGTTGTTGTTCTTTTTCTTCTTCTTCTTCTTCTCCTCCACCTCCTCCACGCCTTCTCCTTCTCCTCCTCCTCTCCTCCTCCCCTCCCCTCCTCCTCTTTCTTGTTGTTGTTGTTGTTGTTGTTGTCTTCTTCTTCTTCTTCTTCTTCTTCTTCTCCTCCTTCTCCTCCCCCTCCTCCTCCTTCTTGTTCTTCTTGTTCTTGTTCCTCTTCTTCTTCTTGTTCTTGTTCTTCTTGTTCTTCTTGTTGTTCTTCTTCTTCTGCTTCTTCTTTTTCTTATTACTATTACGGCGGCGAGCAGTAAGAATCATGCCGGACAAAATGCTTAGCCTCCTTTTGTCTGACCTTACTTTCTGAGTTAAAATTTTTCCGAGGTCGATTTTACCTTTCATACTTTCGAGGTCGATAAACTGAATACCAGTGAAATACTGGAGTCGGTGTAATCGACTATTCATCTTCCTGAACATTTCAGGCCTTTTGCATATAGTAGAAAGGATTATTATTATTATTATTATTGACAACTTCACGTGAGTTTCTTTATCATCAGATGCACCTATGTGGCTGTGATGTGTTTGTGTGTGGCTCTCTATATATGTGTCTGCATGCGTGCGTGTGTACGTGAGTGTGTGTGCGAGCGTGTATGAGCGCGTGTATCTCTGTGAATATGTACTTGTGCAGCGTAGTATTTTGGGATTGTAAGCCAGTGTTACTATATTTTTTCTGTTTTTGTTCTGCTGCGGAATATTTTTTGAAGCTTCTGCTGGTATTTTATTGTTTGCTGCGTTGTGTAATGCATGTACTAAAGTGGGTTTTTTTTGCGTTATTTTCTTGACCGCTGTATAAAATCCGCACATGCTATGTACTTCACGTTTTTGTGTTACAGTATCATACATCTATTTTAAATAGAATGTCGTGTTCCATTAGTATAGGTTGAAATTGCTGCAACTGTAGGCTGAGTGTGAGCTGTGTGACACGTTCGCGTTATACTGTCTGTTGTGACCATTGACGTGGATGGTGATAATGTAAAGTAGGTTTTATGTAGATTCTCATATTTTTTGAGTGGTTACGGTGTAGAGCATATGTAAGGTGTAGAAAGTGTGTTGTTTAAGTTGTGGTATTGAATTATATGTTTCTCGTGAAGGATATGGGCTTTAGCAAGTGGGGCTATTTTACGGACAATAGGAAGTATTTTGAGACTTGGTACCCCAAATATTACACGTATTGTTTTTACTTTCATGCTCCACAATATTTTATTTTTGAGTTTTTAAAAATTGTAACTATTATTATTATTATTATTATTATTCAGTAGTTTTATTTTTATAGCGTGCTTTCACTTCACTACCGAGTGCAGCTCTGTGTGCCTTGGGTATGTGCTGTGATTTGTTGTGATGCTCTGATGGTTATTGTATGGAAAGTGTTCTGCGTAGGATGTGTGCAGTGCCTAGTAGTGCAATTTTCTGTATGTTATATGTGTTTGTAAGTCCTGGTGTTTTTGTTATGTATTTGTCTGAATATTTTTTTATCATGCCTAATGCACCTACTATGATAGGAATTGTTTCTGTTTTCAGATTCCACATTCTAGTTACCTCTATTTCCAGGTCTTTGTATTTTGAGAGTTTCTCCATTTCTTTTAGAGAAACGTTGTCATTATTATTATTATTATTATTATTATTATTATTATTATTATTATAATTATTATTAATATTATTATTATTATTATTATTATTATTATTATTATTATTATTATTATTATTATTATTATTATTTCTATTATCATTATTATAATAATGGTTGCTGTAGTTGTTGCTGCTGTTATTATACTATGAAAACTCAGCTTATTTTGCTGCGTATGATGGAAGTTGTCAACTGCCCACTGGCAATAGACTAAGGTGACAGGTGTTTATTGGTCATGTTTCAAGAATCCTGCGAAGAATTCTTGCAGTTCCAAGCAATGCTGAATTTTGTAGGTGTTCTACCTTCACACTTGCACACTCTTTTTCAGCGTGTTGGTAGTTGAGTATTGATACTTCCAAGTGCACCAATTACTATTGACATCACGTTTACTCTCTCCATTGATCACAACCTTCATTCGTATTTCCCACTTCAAATCGTTGTAGTTGTTTATTTTTTCTTCTTTCACATTGATCCTGTTGTCACCGGGGCATGCTATGTCGATTATCATACATATTCTTTCTTTTTCAGTCATCACAACAATGTCCAGTTTCCGATGTCTGCTCGGGTGATCG
This sequence comes from Octopus sinensis, assembly GCF_006345805.1. Taxonomy (NCBI): domain Eukaryota; kingdom Metazoa; phylum Mollusca; class Cephalopoda; order Octopoda; family Octopodidae; genus Octopus; species Octopus sinensis. Next base: position 81,367,318 of record NC_042998.1, read on the forward strand.
CAGTCGGTCATTGCATCCCATAGGATTTCGCAATTCTTATTTTCGGTGACCCGTTCTGGAGTTTTTTTATACCACGTCATTGCTCTTTATAGACCGTCATTTCCACAGAGCTCACAATGGATCATTCTTGCCATATTGTCATGGCGTCTTTTGTATTTGCGTTGTGTCAATTTCGGGCATTCGCTAACGCTGTGCCATACCGTTTCACCTCTCTCACCACACATTCTGCATATATCGCTACCAGTAGTGTTTTTTGTTCTGCACTTCAAATAGTTGGTCCTCAACGCTTATTCCCGAGCTGCGCATATGAGTGCTTCTGTCTCTATCTTCAGGTCACTCCTCCTCAACCATAGCCACCGGTCCTTTGTATCGGTTTTGGCGTTCATATCTCTTGCAAACAGATCGTACATTTTCTTTTCCTCCCATGCTTTTCCTTTTTTTTTGGTTCGTTTCTTGTTAAATTTTTTTTGGTTACATAATTTTTAGTTTTGATGACGCAGGACATTTTCGTATATTTCAACAGTAGTTCTATGGTATTTGTTATATACCACCATAGGCTGTTTTCGTCTATTCTGATACATTCCTGGCAACTGATCAGACCTCTCCCATCCTTTTTTCTGGACAAGTACAGCCTATCGGTGTCACTCATAAGGTGGAAGGCTCGTGTACTGTCAAAATTATTCTGGTCTTGGTATTCCATGTTTTTCCCTACTCGCTTTTGCCATTTTATAATTCCGGCTACATTCCCGCTTTCGCTCACGTGTTAAGTGCTTGGATTTTATTCTATCCAATCAATTTTAAGAGCAACACCAATGCCAGTCTTTGGAAATACTCCATCCTTTGCTTGTTTTTCATTTCCTTTTCCATTATCTGGTTGAACTCTAGTACACCAAGTTATTTGTATCTTTCAGTTTCAATTTGCTTAATCAAATCTCTGTTCGGTAATTTTATCCCTGCTAGAGACTGTACTTTGCCTCTTTTTAGGTACATTATTCGGCACTTCTTCAGTCCAAATTCCATTCTAATATCAGCATTAAAACAATGGACCGTGTTTACTAAGGAACTCCCTTGTGACTCATCTTTACCATATAGTTTCAAAGCATGCATGAAGAGGTGGTGGTTGATTGTTTAGGATTTTTCCCTTATTATTATTATTATTATTATTATTATTATTATTATTATTATTATTATTATTATTATTATTATTATTATTATTATTATTATTATTATTATTATTATTATTATTCCTTCGTAACACAGTGTTGGTAAAAATGCACTGGAGTCTTTAATCATCTGTCAAGTCACAACAAGGACCTCAAACAGATAATACTTTCCTTAAGATGTGCGCTCTCCCAATAAGGCTGCTTTTTGCAAGACATCAATCATGTTTGGGATTTCCAGTTACCTGAAGGAGTCTTGAAATTTCAATAAGATTGAGCCCAGCGCTCCGATCACCACTGGTACCACTTATACACTACCCCTCGCATTCCATACAGTCTTGCCATTTCCACTTTCAATTCGGAGTACTTGGTGATGTTTTCAACCACTTATTCACATCATTCATGTCATTTGGTATGATCTGACAGTACTTGTCTCTCTTATTCAATATAATATCCAGCCGACGGTGTTCGAATACACGATCCGTCTGAAAATCATAGTCCCAGAGTATCGACACTTTTCCATCCTCCTGCATAACTTTACTTGGTACACGCTCGTACCAGTTCTCTCTTACTCCATATTGGTATTTGCGGCATAAAGCCAATGAAGATGCACACACACTTTATCGTGGCGGCGTTTGTATACTTTTTGTGCAAGGCTCTCACATCCACTTACCAAGTGGGTCACATTTTCCACACTCTTTCCACCGAGTCTGCATTTCTGGGTGTCAGAAGTTTTATAGATGTTATACTTCACTGAATTGATAGCGAGAGCCTAGTCTTGTGCATCAGTGATCAGGCTTTCGGTGGTACGTTTCAAATTACCTCGCTCAATCCATGCCCATGATGCTGTATTATTCTTAACGTTCTGTGTATAAATTTCAAACTGCCCATGCATTCTCATTTCAAAGTTTTCTTTACTCTCCTCCTCAGCTCTTTGGTTAAACTCTTACTTGCCCATTATTTCATATGCATCTACACACATATATTTCGCGACATAGTGGAGCAGTTCTTCATCACTATTTATCAAATACTCGGCAAGCGTTCTTCTTTCACTCTTTATACAATGGCCCAAACTAATTAGTCCTCTGCTGCCATTCTTTTAATACACAGTCTATTTACGTTTGCTTTAGGGTGTAGCGCCCCATGGAGCGTCATCAACTTACCCATCATTCTATCTAGTGTGGATATTTCCTCCTTAGTCCATTTGAGGATGGACGTACTATATCTGCCCACTACAACTGCCCAGATATTCATTGCGGTAATCAGATTTTTAGCATCCAGGTTGGATTTCAACACCATCTTCACCGTTTTTTGATACGCCTCGCTGACCTTGACTTTCATTCCTCTGTGTAGAATGTCATCCAGCTCTAAAATCCCTAAATATCTATACCCACTACAGTCGGGTTCACCCATGGTCTCTCTGGATGGTAACCGCCATCCTCTGCAGGCTGCTTTCTTCCCTCTTTTCATATAAAGTACTGAGCATTTGGTAATCCCTTATTATTATTATTACTATTATTATTATTGATTTCACTGAGTTCGTACTTATTCATTATGTGGGTAGCGTGTTACTACATGTAACATTAAGTATCCACAAGCTTTCAATAGACTTTTCAGTGCTTAAGGCACTCCCGACAATCTTTCCTGTCCCTAATAGGCAAACTTTCTGTAGAAGCTCTACAAAAAATTCTAGTTCAATATATTTTGATCATTTCTGATAAGGGTACACTAGACACAGGCATCACAACCAAATGTGCGCGACAAGGTGAACTTATATCAAGATAGATAGTGCATGACGATGCAGGTGAGGTCAGTTAGAATTTTCTTCAGGCGGAGTAGCTCACCCCGTACAAAAGGTTTCTGAACAAGGTTTGTTTGAGGATGACGAACGAATCACGCATGTTTCCAGAGGTGAATTATTCAAACCACCAAAGAATTCCCCTCAACACATGGCTACGATGTTCCTCCACTACCTCTTCTCGTGATAAGAGAAGCACATATCTTCAGCCACCAAGGGACATTCTCAACTGGTTATGGTCAAGCAACTAACAAGCAAATCTGTGGTATTGAGCAGAATATTTGCTATAGCCCATCTTTTATATCAAGACAAAACAATGTACATGTTAACACTTCCAATCAGTCAAGATCAGAAGCCATGAGAGACACTGCCTAGTATTGCATCAGGTCATACTAATAGCAATGACAATAATAATAATATTAATGATGATAATAATAATGATAATAATAATAATAATAATAATAATAATAATAATAATATAATAATAATAATAATAATAATAATAATAATAACAAAAAATATTATTGTTACGATTATTATTGAGCGAGAGAGCAATACATACCATCGAAGTGACACTGGGTTACAAATATACGAAGCCCAGTATACCCATTTTGACTACCCGTATAATAAAGGTAGACCAGGCATATGTATCACAACCATATGTAAGCTACATGGTGATTTTATATCGAACAAAACAGCTCATAAACTTGTAGGTGGAACCCAGTTGGAATTTTCTTCAGGTTGAATACTCCATCTCGCTCAAAAAGTCCCTGTCTAAGGTTTGTTTCAGAATGTTGAGCAAAACAGCCATGTTCCCATAAGTTAATTATTCAACCCTAAAGAATTCCTCACAACACATGGCTATGATGCTCCCTTACTACTTCTGCTCGTGGTCAGCGATGTACACATTGTCAGCCTCTAAGGGACATTCTCAACTGGTTAAGGCCAAGCAATTGACAAGCAAATCCGTGGTATTGAACAGAATATTTGCTGTAGCCCATTCTTTATATCAAGACAAAAACAATGTATTTGATAACAGACATAGTTATTAAAGATAGGAAAGAAAATACTTTTAGACTAATAGTTGTAAGTTTTCCCACTGATACAAACATATCAGTAAAAGAATTTGACAAATGCGGTGCCCCAGCATGGCCACAGCTCATGATCTAAAACTAGATGGAAAAAAAAACTAAGTAAATATAAGGACCTGGAAATTGAAATACAAAAGATGTGGCATCTTAAAGCGAGAACTGTTCCTGTTATGGTAAGTGCTATACGTATGATAAAATAGGGATGTATGAAATATCTCTATCAGATACCAGGAGAACCATGTCTCAGAGGAATCCAAAAGATTCTACTGACAAGTACTGCTTACATCCTTAACAAAACCCTATCCATTTAAACGTCTGTGTTGTATTACATGATGATGTCTCGCTACTTCGCCTCTCCAAGCTTTCAGTCATACTGTAAATCTCTTATCCTTCACTCGCCTCAGGACGCTGGATGTGTCTCGGCAAGTGACTGTGACAAACAGGCAGATTAAAAGTAAATAATAATAATAATAATAATAATAATAATAATAATAATAATAATAATAATAATAATAATAATAATAACAGCAACACTACACTTTAACATTCAGACGGACTGAGAAATACAAACTAGAAGGCTTCATTTAATAGAATTGAAAGTGCCAGATAATTGACTTTTCAGCCCCAAATGAGATAGAAGTCAATATGAGAGCTATAGAGAGGTATAGGCAAAATACCAGGATCTAGGCATTGTGTTCAGAGACTACGGGAACTGTAGGTAAAATGTATTCCTGTAGTCATAGGTGAATTAGAAACTATTCTTACAGGTTTAAGAAATGGATAGAGGATACACGCATAAAACCTAGTTTAGTACAACTCCAGAAAAAGTGTTGTTTGGGACAGCTAGAATACTTAGGCGGGTTCTTGATATCGAAGATTACTTGCCGTTGCCTGATATTAAGCGTTATTCTTTTTCAACAGTTTAATCTGTTGTGCATGTATGAAATAATAATAGTAATAATAATAATAATAATAATAATAATAATAATAATAATAATAATAATCGGTGAATAGACCGGACCTAGTGGTGGTGGACAAGGTGAATCACATACACTATATAGTTGATGTTGCATCCCCCTTTCACCCACGAATATTCAAGAAGGAAGGCAAAAAGTTAGATAGATACAACCCTTTTAAGTACGAAATAGCCAAATCAGGCTATGGAAAATGAAGAAAGTGAAGATAGTACCAATTGTTGTTGGGTCCTTGGGAACAGTATCAGAAGGCATGAAGATGAATATAAAGGAAATAGGAATAGAGTGTCCAGTAGAACTGTTACAAAGGGTTTGCTTCTTTTGTATGGCCAGAATAATCAGGAAAGTATTAGATAGCCGAAAAAAAAAAAACGAATAGCATGGTCACAGGTAGTAAGACTGCTACGTATGCAAGACTTCAGGAGCTCCAACAAAACCTGTGACAAAGAGAAAATAATAATAATGATAATAATAAAGATAGTCTTATTATCATTATCATTATCATCGTTTTCGTCGCGGAATTGTTATCACATCGAACAAAAAGCTTGGCTGCTTTTCTTGCGGCTTTATGTTTTCAATTCAAATTACGCCAAGGTCGACTACGTGATTCATCCTTTCAGGATAGATAAAATAAATAGTATTTAAGGTGATGTGGTCGATGTAATTGACTTCCTTTGCCATCAAAACTGTTGACCTTGTGCCAAAATTAGAAAGGATTAATATTAATGCTGTGGTTCTTCGTTAGACGATCAGCTGGCAGAAACGCTAGCACGCCGGATAAAATACTTTGCGGCATTTTGTCCGCGCTATTTTCTGAGTTCAAATTCCGTCGAGGTCGACTTTTCTTCTTTTGGAGTCGATAAAATGAGTACCAGTTGAGCAATGGGGGTCGATGTAGTCGACGTAACTCCTCCCTTACAATTGCTTGCCTTGTGCCACAATTTGAAATTATTATTATGGTTCTTCTCTACAGAAAATTTCCATTAAAGTTTGAGATTTTAAATTCCGACTAGAGTAACATTGCTTTTCACCTTTTAGTAGTCGGTAAGATAAAGTGCTCATCAACAACTGAGGTCTGGTTAATCGCCTAATATCTTCTTCCGAGTTTCTACCTCTGTACCAATGTAAGATATAGTTTTGGCGATGGATTATTGGAAGTATAAGAATAAATGCCTTGCAATATTTGTTACGACTCTTCATGTCCTGATTTCAAATCACAAATGTTTTCTTCAGGGAACGTCATAAGAGCGTCACACAATATATGTTACGTTATTTCTGACATCGTTTTATAATTTCATTTCAAATTCCGTAGATGTCAAATATTTCACTTTCTCTTGTCTCGATAACATAAAGTGGTAGTCAAATAAAGGGTTCAGTGTAATCGGGTAAGCTTTGCACAAAGTTGCTAGCCTTTTGCCTAAATTAAGAATGATTCGGTAAAATCGCTGGAACGTCGTAGAAAATTGTTTGCAGCATTCGTTCCAGCAATTAAAATTTTGAGTTCAGTTCTCAACTAGTCACGTTTGCTTTTCATTCTTCAGAGGTCAGTAAAATAATGTATAAATCAAGTCCTGTTTCGATGTAATCGGCTAACACCCGCCGTCCAGCTCCTTAGCTTTATTCCTAAATTTGTGAGACACATTCGCTTGAGAGTCAGACAATACACCGGCTCGTTGCTTCATTGCATCTTCAAATAAAGTACCAGCCGCCTGATTAGAGTACATCAGACACATGCATAACAAGCATAAGTGTGCGACGCGGTGATCTCATATCAATACAATCAGTGCATGGTCTTGCGGTTGGGGATCAGTTAGACGTTTATGGACGTCGAATATCCCATCCTGTTCAAGAGGTCCCAGAATAAGGGTTGTTTAAATATGACGAATGAAACATACATGTTTCCAGAGATGAAATATTTAAATCCCAAAGAAAACCTCTCAATACATGTCTATGATGTTTCCCCTCTACTTCTGCTCGTGATCAACGCTGCACGTATCATCAGCCACTAAGGGACACGCTCAGGTTAAGGTCAAACAAATGAGTAGCAAATCTGTGGTATTGAGCAGAATATTTGCTGTAGACCATCTTTTATACGAAGACTAAATCGTATCTGAGCTTATTTTAGAAACTTTAACCCTAGTCGACTGGAGTTTGCACAGAGAAAATGCATTTGATTCTTTGCTCCATTGGAATTTCCATTTGCTTGTTCTTTGTGCCCAGTGAATGCCTTATCTACGAAGAATGTATATATTCTGTTAATATGGGATTTCTATTCCTTCTATATATATGAAATTTTTTTGATTACCTTTTTTTATCTTATTGTACTTGAAGGTTGTCTCCATTTCGTTTGCCGTGCGTCTTTTGTGGTTTCGCTTCATAATTATTAGTATCTGTTCTAAATGATAATGATTTTAAACGTATAAATTATTTAAACTTCTATGACATTTGTCGTCTGACCTGAGATTTCCAGTTCTCGTACTTGCAGTGTTTTCTACTTGCATTATCTATCGATTTTAAATTTCCCAATGTATTGATTCTTATATTATGAAAGGCAAAGTCGATATCAACTACATTGGTACACAAAACTTGAAAGTTCATAACTAAATACTCCACGTATTTAATTCAATGCTGTGCAAATTCTGGCATCTAATAGCTCTATGTGGTGAAATATATTTCATTATACAAAAGAGAAATCTGTTCGATTGAATGGAAAATTCATTTAGAACATAGGCGATCCAGTGGTATACCTGAATAGGATCTCATCTCTCAGAAATATTAAGCCAGATATCTCTCTCAAATTATCTATAGTATAAAGAGGCGTATAAAGTAATGGTGATTTGATGTATGTAGTACATTTGTCACAAAACAAAATTGCGTACTCATTCTCTGCAAATAATGATTCAAGTAATATTTCATCTAAACCATTTTTTCAATTAATATTTGAATTGATGTTAGCATAACCAATGTTGTGGGTGATTCGTCCATGGAATTATACATCATTATGTGATATAAGGATGATTTGACTTTTATTTTTGGTTGGTCGCGTTGCCTCAAAAACATTCTCTTCGTTCATTCTCTTCCGAGGAATTAATTGGGATTCAAGTGGTTTATAGTATAAATTTTAACATTTCCCAATGATATTTTGCCATGTTGAATTAAAGAATATGGTTTCATGAATTAGGCTTTGTAGCAATTTTCATCTATTTCATCATGCATTGTCGTTAGGTTGGAATTGCTATCAGGATCTTTCGTTTCTATCCTTAAGTCTTAGTTTTTAATTGAGTTGTTTGAAGCTATATAGAAAATCGTTTTCGAGGTGGTTCTCTACACATCGTAGTGAAGATAAGCTCTATCGTGGAGATAGATGCATTTGTATGATAAATGTTGAATATTGTTATTCAAAAACTGATTTAAAATAAAATGAGGTAATTCTTTTGTTTAATTTTATAGAATTATATTAGAAATACACTGAAAGCTGTATTTTAATAATTTGAATTTCTCGTTTGTTTATTATTTTCTATGTATTAGCTTCTATTTTAATATTTGCACAAGTCGTATAGTTTAAGAGAAATAAGCTTTCGTCTCATTTGTCTATATTAAAGCTATTTGCAACGCAAGTAAATTTAACTTGTGTCAATTAAAAGTCAAAATCAATTGTGGTCTCCAGCGGGTAGTTTTAAGTGTTTGTTATATCTTAAATATATGTTATTATTTAGTTTGAGGTCAAAGGTCAATTTCGTGTAGGAAAGAAAATAATAATATTCAAATGTCGTCTTGGAAGATTGTATTTAAAGTGGTAAGAGTTATTACATCACGAAAATGTGTGATTACCATGGATGTGACGAACGACCAGCCCATCCCCACCTGCAATAGAAAGATATTAGCCACTTGGTCAGGATGAAAACAACAGGTGAAGCGTAAGACGAATGAAAAAAATGGGGATATAGAAAATAGCAAAAGGAACATTGCACATATGTATTTATAATCGAAAAAATCGAAATTACATAAAGCAACTTGAAACAAAAATACAATAACAAATATATATTCATTTTTTCCTAAGCACAAGACCAAATATATATATATATCAATATGGATCATAAAAAGCATTATTGAATCTGTAGAAAGAAATAACAATTGTCTCCTGTACAAATGGAACTAAGAATTGCGCACTAATTCATGAACACCGATTTACTTTTGGCTTCTATCTGTTGTAAGCTTCTGTATTTTATCATCATATGTGTAGTGTGATGTCTTTTTTAGCAGAAATTGAAATCTCGCCATTAATTTACTCATTGGGAGGTTACTTCTATTCTATATCTTTCTGCACGTTATTAATCTTTTGCTTAGAAGGAAAAAAAAATGTTCAGTGAGAGGAAATGTGATGATAACGTTCACTCATCTCTCAAGGTTATTAGGAACGTACGTAAATTGAATTGCTTCTAACTCGGATGCCGATTCGTCCGGAGCCTATTCAGTGCTTAACGATGCTTGCTAAAATGGCATAAAAATTTCTCTTGGATTTCAAAATGTTGTTCCAACTCGTTTCTCTAATATGTTATGACTATAAATCGACATTTGAATTTAGAGAACAGCTTGTGTATTTCAAGAAAAACCATTAAACTTTCACCAACGTAGGCATAACTAGTAAGTAAATATTGCATGCAATTTACTTTGCATTTGCAGTACGTGGATTGAATGGGAAATTTAAATAAGTATCTTGAATGCATCTCTAGATGTAATTGCATATCAATAACGAGGCAGATTTATGGCAGTGTTACAAAAATGTTGGTTTCATTGAAGAAGAATGAGTTTCAATTTTGCCACAGGTGATGGATTGTGGTCTAAGCAACGAACGTATTCATTTCACCAATCTTGTTTTCCTTTACGCAGCAAGACAAACATTTTGTCCATTACTATTTTCATTGAACTAGTTACAAGGAAACATACGTTTAGATAATGAAACCAGTTTATATGATAACGATTGGTAGAATTGAAATCAGTTGTAAATATCCATTCATTCTGTTTGAAAGAGAGAATTGTTGGTAGTGAAGCTAACTGTGTTAGTATCTAAGTCTTATTTAACTGTATATATATATGAAGTACACACTAGGTACAAAAACTTTAGAAGGTTTATTTCACAATTTTCACTGAAAAATCATTTAATGACGGCAGTTTGTAAATCACTATGTTCACAAGAGGTAGTTATAATAAATATCGTGAGATAAATGAAAATGACATCCAATAAGGTTCAACGAATACATTTATACACAATGGTGCATTCGGTAGACCTGCACCCTTATAGATATATCAGATATTTACTTTTTTTTAATTGTACATTTTCTTATTAGCATAAGAGTATATGTAATTTTCATGTAGAGACACAAAGGCTCATTCAAACATACATACACACTGACATACACAGACACAAAACATGCTTGCACAGAAACACACAAACACATATTTATATGCAAAGTAAAATGAAGTGCACACTGACAACTATATTTTCTAGTGCTGTGGGGAAGTGCCACCCCCACACCATTAGTTGCTAATATATTTCACTATAAGTCATCATATAGCACTGTAGTTCATATTTTCAGTCAACTTAAGAAAAGTATCCATTAATGGAGATGTTATGAAACAAGCGCCAAGGAAAAGAAAAAGGATAAAGCCATTTGGCGCTGCAATTTTCAGCGTTTTATTATTACCTGTTGACTTAGATTTTTCATTACCCCCCCCCATATATATATATATATTATATATATATATATATATATATATATACACACATATGTATATATATATATACATACACACATATATACATATATATATATATTTATATATATATATATGTATGCATGTATGTATAAATGTATATGTATATATAGATATATGTACATATATAAAAAAAAACTATATCTTACTTAACAGACAACCTGCATGTTAGAATGTAATACAGAGTAAATTAGGGAAAATAGACATCAACTTCCCACGGATAGCTATTGATATGGAAAAGCTTTCCATATCACGCAATTTAGATAATCATACATGAGCTTATTGAAATAAATAGCAGTGGCGTGGCTAACACCCACACATGTACACATTCGCGCACAAATATATATATATATAAAGTTTTTTTAATTATTGGTGTGTATACATGCGTATGCATGTACATATATAAAACTAGATAGAACTATGTGAATACACTCTCACACACACATTCATATATGTATATATATATATAATATATATATATATATATACATATTACAAATAGTATTTTGTATATGATAGTCAAAAATAACACTTCCATATTAAATAATCTACGTCACATAAAAATATTTTTATAAACTTTCACGTGTAATGTATATGTTATAAAAATATTTGTAATATGCATACATACATAAATACTAACACTCATACATACATGTGTATGTGTGTATATATATATATATATACATACATATATATATATATATGTATATAATATCTTGTGTCTACAAATAGATGTATGACTGCTAATGTTGAGTTCAGAGGTGTGCGATGTATTTATCAGCCACTTTGTTTCCAGTATAGGTTTTTAACTATTACTGTTTTGTATTACTAGTTACAATGTACAGAGTCACTACGATAAAACACTTATATAATTTGTTCCTACGCATCCTTCCCAGTGTGTGTGTTTAGAACACTGCCTTTGATGTTTCAAATGCATTTAGATAGGTAACCACAGCGTAACATAATGCATTAAAGTGTTCTCTTGACGATCCGTTATGGTCAAGCATCCAACCCCTCGTGGAACATCCAATACTGAGTTTCAAACAGTTTATCAGAGTGAAACGAACGTAGGAACAAATGATAATGACTTATGTGTATCAGAATGCCTCTTATATGTGTGTGAGTATATATACACACGCATACACACACACACACGCACACACACATACACACACATATATATACACAAATATGTATATATATGCGTATATATCTCTATGTATATATATATATGTACATATATATATAGCTATATATATATACATCTGCACACACAAAATTATGTATATTACACACATACGCTCACACACAAACACAGACACACATGCGTACATATACAGCTATATGGTGAATGAATATACAATAGACGTGTTACATACAAGTTTACATTATATATATAAATACATATAGATACGTGTGTGTGTATATAAATATGTGTTTGTATGTCTGTATATGTATATATGGATATGTGCGTGTGTGTGGCCTGAAATGCCCGAATTCCTCCGGATTTAGTGTCGGGCATTAAAAATATGGTGGGTATAAACAGTTGAATTCTAATATACATGTTTATCTGTCGCGAATTTTGTTTTCCAGATCGTAAACCCACGGTGATCTCCCTCAGCGAATTTTTCAAACCCCTGGATGCTCTCATTCTACCACTGCCAATACACAACTACAGACCGCAGTGAATAATTTCCAATTGATCACTGTGGAATATGGACTCTCTACATTTGTTTGATAGCTCGAAATTAGTACATTTATCCGTCCGTGGCATTACATACTTGGGGTCCTTTCCGAACAAATACACACCGCGTTATAATTATATCTCATACCCACTAAAAACAAATGTCATTGTTAACTCACCAGAGATTACAATTTTAGAACACATTTTTGTTTTAAATTTTCAGATTTCTCTACTTTATTTTTTATCCGTGTTCTACATTTCACACAGTAGATACGCGGCCGTAAGCATTTTGTTTTACGAAGTTTTTTTTCGCAAAGTTTGTAAGAGAATAATATTCCCAATACTGAAAATTATGATTTTAAAAGTACGTAATGCCTTAATTTACAATCTTAGCTTAGCAGGTAGGCTATAGGACACAATTAGAAGGAAAATTTAGAGTTTCAGTTAAGGGCTCGTTTTACAGTTATGGTTAGCAGTTATGGTGTTTTGGGTATGGGTTATAAATGTTTTGAGCAATAGTTTAGATTTTAAGTTTAGTGTCAGGGTTTACGATAATGATTCCTGATTAAGATAAACAGATAGTGTTTATGATTCGAGGTTAGCGTGAAGGTACGAATTAAAAGAAGTATAAATTCTTGAAAATAATTTATAGAAAATGTATTGTCAGAATCGTAATCATCTACTTTTAAAAGTATTCCGGAGAAACATTTTCGACGGGGGGGGGGGAGAACATTCTTAGGCTGCCTAATCCGCAAATTTCCACCGTTCATTTTTTTTTATGAGGAATCTTTTCTATACCTTAATTAAAATGACTTTGCTTCATTGAAGTTAATTCCCGAAGTTCAATCCTGAGAAATACCAGGTATTTCGGCTCGGATATATATATATATATATATATATATATATATATATATATATATATATATATATTATATATATATATATATATATATATATATATAAATATGTATATACACATATATATAATATATATATATATATTTACATATATATGTATATACATATTGCATATATATGTGTATATATATATGTATATATACATATGTGCGTATGTATGTATGTATGTATGTGTGTATGCGTGCACATGAACGCGTATGTCTATGTGTGTGTATGCGTTTGTGTGGATAACATTTATATTTCGAGTTAGACTAACATATCTTTGATCGTATAAAAATAGCATCAAAATAACCGAACCTTTTTAGTAAATCTCCAAATGTGTTCCTTCGATAAGTGTACCATGGATTTGAAGAGAGTCTTGCCCATCTGTAACAAAGAGTATATGAACAAACACAAAGATTAAATGGAATATCAGCCTCAAAATATTAGCCTTTCTTAAGGATGGCCTTAAAAGCGTCTTATGAGATTATTTAGGCTGGGAATTAAAATCTGTTCAAAAAAATAAAAAAAAATAGGGAGAAACGAAAACATAACAAACATATGGATAAGAATATATATTGAGATATGTAAAGTAATAAAGGCATATATGAATATCTCCTTATCGTCTGACAAAAAGCTTGTCCTTCCAATTAATAGCACGTCAGCTTTGAAGAAATCTTTGGTTCTTGAAATTATTTCACCTTCATATATAGAGCTGGTCTTAGTTACCATTTGGTAATTATAACACAAGTTCTAGAGGTGGAATTTTAATGAATCACGAATTTGTGTTGTATCTAATATACCGGTCTAAGCCATTCAAATGACTTTGGTCACTCTAAGCTATTTCTCATAACTGATGTTTGTTTAAATCTTGTAAAGTACATTTTGCCTGTAGTTTTCTGATTTCCTTGTAATATAAATTAAGTACTTCATTACAGAACACAAGAAATAATTCGGTATAATGGAGTATAATTTAAGTTAAATTAAAGTGAGCCAAAAATGAATTTTATATACAGAATGAATTTATACTCTCTATGAAATGATATCGAAATTATGTTGCACATAATTTACCATGTCTCCTCAATGAGATGGTTCATTTCAGATATTGAATTTCATATTGCCAAACTAAATCTAAAGACCTCAAGTTTAAACATTTTTGAACCTGTTAAGAATTAATCTGTCTTTGCATATTCAATATAATATGGTCTCCGTGTCTTCAATGTATACTTTGATCTAGATAATCCAACATATTTTCTCGGCTGAAAGCTTCATTCTTCGGTTGCTGAACCTGTGTGTTCAACAGCGAGTAAATATTAATAATTGATTTTCAATTGTTCCCAGTTCACGAAACCAGTGAAATGGACCGCGGATATCGGGGAGATATGAATAATTGTTACTGGAAGAATGTGACATAGTCGACAAGATATTTCATCGAACAGACTGCAGTGTCACTTCAAACCAGTGAAGCGTTGTACAGCCTAGTTCTACTCATTACATTTTAGTGATCATAAGATCAACAAAGTGACATTAGAGATATTATGCGTCAAACATTATAACTAATATTCTACACAGTTGACCATCAAGCTGATTTTATGTCGCGCTTGTGGCCAGGAAAAGTTTTACATTTCATACAATGCAAAGTAGAACATATCAGATAGCTTCGAATATTAGCATTATGTTTAAAAATCGATAGACTACAACTACAGTAATTTAAAAATACTTCTGATATAAAAACAAATTTTTAATTCACCTTCATTTTAAATGAACTGAAAACGAAAATTAGAGTGCCTCTAATTAAACATTACATTGCTCTTTGGAGAATGCAAAATCTGAGAGATACGTAACAATTATAAGGTTATATATATTTATATAGTATTAAAAATTCAAATACTACTCAATGAAGCACTGCCGGATATAAATAGAACAATTGCATATTTCTTACCTTACCCGTATGTATTTGATTTTACATCCAAAATTTCGAAATTTATATGCAGGTATGTCCATAAATGTATTACTTTGTGTTTCTAGGATAATCTATCAACTATCTCTATCTTTTTTTGTTTAGAGACAGTTTTGCTCTTGAACTCCTACTTTTCAGTATACTCTACTGAACATCGTCAACAAATTCGTTATAAGACTACTCATTTCAATGTCGAAGTCTTCAGCTGGGTACTAAAGATGTTTAAATGTTCTTGAGAAAATAAATGCTAAACTCGCTATTTGTTCAACAATTGTTATAGATTGTTTTAAACTTTTCAATTTATACATATCTCATTAACTTTTTGTAGCAAATATAAATAAAGGTTTTCTATAAATATGAAGAATCAATTTTATAAAAAAATTGGGTTCATTATTTGAGATTAAATATTAATTACATTACGTATATTACTCACCATCCCTTTCTTCGTCAGGCATTCTATTGATGTTTCGGGGACTTTTCCACAACCTTTGTCGGAGGTTGGCTATAGAATTGAAATAGCTAAACAACGACAAAAGTAAAGGAGAAGCAATCGAGAAGCTCATTAGGACTTGCCTGTGCTTATCAGATTGCCTGAACCACAACCACTGAAATGTACAGTCCTCTCCACACCGCTTTAAACCTTTACCGCATGACGTTTATTGGGCTCGTCGAAAATATCTCTTATTTACAATCATTTTCAGCAAAGAAAGAAATCCTTCATTTGTATTTTTTCTCTCATATGCTGCGTATTATTTTTTGTTGTAATTTTTTGTTGTTGTGTGTAACATGCAATGAAAATGCCACATTTATATAAAATACATCTACAAATATTGATAAGTATTATATTTATAATATGCCATGCGGTAAAACGTTACGAAATTAAGAAGAAAATGTTAAATGAATCACGTAAGGCCAGGAAGTACAAAAGTAAAATACCATAAATACATATAATAATAAAAACATCTACATGACAGAAATATATTTTTAAATATATTATTGGCGTTCTGTACACAAAATCTAAAATTGAGCGCTTTCTGTATAGAATACATATTGAAAGAAAGTTTCACAAAGCAGAACGTGACGACATCAATATCATAAAGAAAATGAAAGTATTTTAATCATTAGAATTTGAAATCACGTATAGTTCTTAATATTGTATATATATATATTGTAATGAATTTCTGTGTACAACCTAGATTGTATTTTCCACTAATTTATAAATATTAGAGATTAAATTTCAAATTCAGAGGGCATATGTTATTTTAAAGTGTTGAATATATTTTATTAAGTAGATAAATGGTTTGTAGAGCAAGATCTAAAAGCCAGTTATGTTCCTATGTATATATTATTGTTTCCACTGTAGGCACAAAAGAAGAAATTTTGTGATGAAATGCTAGTCGATTAATCAACACAAGTGCTCAACTGCTGTGTATTTTATCGACTGCAAAGCGATGAAAGCAGAGCCGGCGTAATTTGAACACAACCTGAAGCCGGATTAATACCGCTAAGCATTTTGTCCGGTGTGCTAACGATTCTGCCAGCTAGCTGACTTCTATATACAATATAAATGAATACGTATGGTCAACAATGCAAAACTGTAGTGTACCCGTTTCATAAGCGGAAGGATTACAGCTAACTATGCTTTCCTGTTTTTAAAACAGTAGGAAGTAATTTATAGGAAGTTTGGCGGCTTTTCTTAGTAATTACAGCGGCTGCATTGAGGCTTTGTCTTCGTCTCCAAGATTTGACAGCCGTTTGTGGTTGGTGTAGCAACAGTGTAGAAGCTACCTAGTTTACACATTCTTTGGTATTATTTTATCTAATTGCGCTCTGCTATTTTTACAGGGGTAATTTGTCTGTATCACTAATTAGCAATGATATTCATCATTAGTAATATTCTTACTTCAAGAATAATAATAGAATCAATCAATATTATTGCTTTTTTGAAGGCAGTGGATTGACTGAATTTTTACGCAGTTAAATTTAGTTGTGTTGCTTAAAGTTGTGTTCGCCTCCAGCTAAATTGAATTTTGCATTTCATCCTTCCGAGGTTTATCAAATAAATAACATCAGTATGGTATAGTTGACCTAATCGGCTGCAGCTATCTTTCATCTTAGCTGGTTTGTGCCCATCTAAGATATTATTACTAAAGCATGAATCTGCTAACCTTACAAAGGTAGACTACATGTACTGCATCTACCACGCAGGTGTTTTGCGCATTTATTCCTTTCATATATTTTAGCAATATTTTTAGTTATATTTTTATATCAAAATTCAAAACATCATTATTGCTATTACAATATTATTCCTGTTATCTCATTATTGCTCTTCTTGCCTTATTTGTATAGTTATTTGTATAGTTGTACTCCAGGTACAACGTGATCCTGCAGTACTATGGTCAAGCTTTGACCATCTCATATTTTTTGCAGATTTCATGTTCAAAGAACAAGTTCAATGTCACCGTTGTTAGACAATACGACTGATTTCAGAATGAAATGGTTGCTCTTCATATCAGTTAGAGTGGCTACAGACTGAATCATTGAATCGGTTTAAATATTGTGTTCAAAATCGTATTTCTTCGTGACGGAACTAAATATTGCCAGTGACTTTCTCCTGAATTACTAGTAGGATTGTATTGTCATTGAACACAAGTCATTGATCTATTAATCCATGGCATTTCACGATTATTAACCTGTAAATCCTGGATTTTTGTTTGTCTTTATTATCTAAAGAATTTGCCATTGAATAAATTACAATAAAACTGCGTCTCTGTTTATGAAAACATGTGTGCATGTAGAATTAATTATCATGTGAATAAATGTATCACTGCCTGCTTTTCCGATTAGCTTCGAGACACCATTATTAGTCATAATGTAAATCTATTCCTGACACTTGATACTTGACATAGATGATTATATATATATATATATATATATATATATAGACATGCATACATACATACACAGATAGATAGATAGATAGAGAGAGAGAGAGAGAGAGAGTGAGAGGATGAGAGAAGGAAAAAGATTAATAAGTATATATATTATATATATATATGCGCATGTATGACAGAGAATGTTTCTGTGCTTCTATATGTTCATTGACTCTCACACACACATACATATGCATATATATATATATGCACGTGTGGTGGGTGTATGTGTGTGTGTATATGTGTATAAACGAATATCTTGAAATTTAAACAAAGTAAAAAACAATATAAACAGACAGATGGGTTCGATTAATTGATGAAAGCAATAATATGATTTGAGATAAATTACATTTATACATATAAGTCATTACTTTCGTTAAATGTTAAGTTTCTTAATCAGATATGGTAGTTTCTCTTGTTTTAGTTACCATTTTATTAGTTTCTTTGACAGACTTTTAATTTTAAATAATTTATGAAATCAACAAGCTAAATTTGTAAGTACGTATGTGATTAAGCTTCGAAATGGGGTTGAACCAATCTGTAAGGTGTATAACTTCTAGATGTTTTAAACGACTGATGAATAATTCTAATACTGTCTCAAATCCAAATTAGATAATTTATTGAACTAACCAGTACCTTGCAAATCGTCATCTCGTATCTATATGTATATACGAAGTTTCTTCGTATACATTTGAAGGTTAATAAGTAATAGTAATCCTATGCTGTTTTTATCATAGGCGTTCTAATCATGTTTATGGTCGTCTTTCTCACCCGTATAATTTCACCTGTTGAGTTAAAACTAGTCTTATGGCATGCAGTAAATTTTCATAAAAGACTTTTGACCTTTTGAATGTGATTCATATGCTGTCTGTTACTATTTATTTTATTTTTGTTGCTTAATATAATATTTCTAGCAATATGTATGGGTCGATGTAATTCACTACTATAAACACGTTCACTACGTAGAATCATCTGACTGCTTAACATATTGTCACCTATAGAGAGACATAAAATTCTTTACCTACATACGTTCACATATGCACACACATGCACACACATATATATAAACTCATTATCATATGATTTATTATATATATCTATATGCTCGCATGTGTGTGTGTGTATGTGTTTATTCGCCATGATAGATCGCTGACCAATATACATTTATACCTTTTTCTATTTCCTCTCCGTTTATTTCTGTGTTCCTTTCTGTCGAAGAGCATAGGCTCGAAACGTAAAAGACATTCTCATTTCCCGAGCGTTAAACTAATACATCTGTTTGTTGTTTGCATACCCGTCTGCGATTTATGTTTTTTTTTTGTAATTCTCACTATATATGTCGTTTTGTATCATCTTCATTTTCTTATTTTCTTATATATATATATATATATATATGTATGTATACACACACAGAGAAACAAGATGTGGTGAATAAATTGTCGTCTAAATTACGCAAAAATGAAAATAAAAGTGACATCTCATTTTAACAGATATATTTACCAAAATTACATAAAACTATCTTGAAATACTAAAGAGTAAATTTATTATAAAATCGCCAATGGCTTCAGCCACGGCCTCCCGACGACTTCAGAATCTCCTGCAACTCTTCTGGAGAGTCTCCTTGTTTAAGTTGGTGAACGCCGCCATAGTCCTTGCCTTCAGTTTATCTTTCGTGTTACAAGGAGCTTTGTTGGCCCCACACAATAATCAAGGGGATTGCAGTACTGGGAATTAGGTAGCCTGATGTTGTGGGTGATGTGGACACGAAAATGGCCTGACAGCCATGACTAGGTTATCCTACTTGTGTGGCATGGTGCAGAGTCATGTTGCCTGACATAGGGTCTTCCAGCTGCCACCCTCTTTATTCAGAGCAGCACTACCTCTTCCATGCACTTGATGTAGGCTTCCGTATTGAGAGTGAGGCCGTGTGGGAAGATGAATAGTGGAATATTGTCGCCGTCATTAGATGTTTGATTTATATCACTCTCGGTACTTGTTTTGGGGACACAGCAAGCCAGCAGTTGTTCTGTATCTTCACCATCTATTGGTGTCGGGGCTTCCGACGCGAATATCAAGCAGTACAGTATGTCGCTTCAAGACTTATGCCAGAGTGAATTGCATCATGGTGCCCAACTGACCTTACTGTATTGTGTAGTCGACAATATCAAAAACAAAGTGCATTTACAAAATTAAAATTATAAAATGACGACAATTTACACATCGCATCATATATATGTGTGTGTGTGTGTGTATGTAATGATTAAGCAAGAAAGACAAAATTACATAATTAATTTAATTACCTTACATCTGTTTCACTAATAACATAAGGATGGCCACAACAGTGGGCGATATGTAATTTCACTCTTGTGTCACATATTCAGATGTGAAATCACTAAAGTAATTAAATTAACCTGTTCTATTTTCAGTTCTTAATTAATTATTGTCGTTTACACTATGATCATACCACACATCAACCTTCAAACTATGAATGTATAAGGATACGAACATGAATATTTTGTTGCATTCTTGGGAATGATTGTATTGGAGTGTAATGTAACATATTCAGTTCAAAACAAATAATTGTATGTTTTTTTTTGGGGGGGGGCATATTAAAGCAAATAATATATACGTACATATACACACACATACATGAATATATATATGTATATGTATATGTATATATATGCAAACTTACATACATACGTAGGTATAACATTTGCTTTAAGTTATGATCGATGGAGGGTTATATAAATTGATGTTCCCTTAGATTTAGGAGGGAGAAACATATTTGTAGCTTTCATCTTATGGGCGTCATGCAACGTGATTAAACTCTACACGATTTACAATATTACAATAAAAAGTTCTGACCTCTTATCAACTGCTGTTTCTTCACTGATATCATCATCTTCACTGAATTCAGCTGAAACAAAAAATGAGATATATTATTGTTATTAAATTATACTAATTCAATTGAAGCTCAGCAACAGTAACTTTACGAGTGTCGTTATATCGAAATACGCAGGAAATGCACAAATTCAACACACATTCTATGTTTATTTCGTTTACTCTGTCACTTCTCTTTAACTATATGTACATATACCCATACATACATACACGTATACATGCATACATACATAGACAGAACACACACACACACACACCTACATACAAAAACACATATATAATTTTATGTGTAAATGTGTGTTCCTGCGTGCCTAGTCTCATTTTTGTGATTATGTGCACAACAGCCCTAAGAAGATTCCTAATTTTTGTTCAGTATCTTCATATTTCCAGTTTAGAGAGAGTTTAAATTAGTACCAAGTTAAAACAGTTCTGAAATAAATAAATGGATAAGTCTATTGAATACTTTGTTCCATTATAGGATGGACCCAGTAAAATAAAGAAAGCGTTTTTAATATCACAAACCATGAAATCTTGAGATAGTGTTGTCCACAATATTTTATAGATCCTTTCTGTCTATTTTCCTTGCTTACATCCTTGTGGTAATGGAGTAATAAATTAAGTGATTTCTAGACCATTTGGGGTCTATATCTAGCGTACAGGCGCTGTCGTTTTCAGCGACCTTGTTATAGATATATTTTATAATTATACTTAAATATAAATTAGCCATTATGGCCTTGATAGTACGCTGACCAATGTTAAATCATTAAATAATGACTTTATCCGAATTATGTAGAAATATATATGTATATATGTATAGTGATAGTTTTATGTATTTATAAGAAAAATGTGAATATTAAAATACTGGACCAACCAATTATGTTTTAGAAAGTAACATTTTAATTAATATTTCGCAAGGTTAAAAGGTTGACAGTGACAACGAAGAGTCATTTTACAACCCACCACAAGACTTTGTTTTAGTTTAATTTGCCAGCTTCTATATATATATATATATATATATATATATATATATATATATATATATATATGCATATATATATGTGTGTGTGTGTGTGTGTGTGTGTGTGTGTGTGTGTAATATATATATTAATATATATATATATGCATATGTCTGTATCGCATCATGCAAGGTTTTCTTTTGTAGTTAGATGTAAACCAATATGTATAGAAAAAGGTATGTTACGAGTGAGACGGCTGTAAGTAAATAGTGGCGTGCTTTTATGAAGCGATGGTTGAAATACATGGACAACAGTATTTTTTTAGAAGTTTAGGTTAGAGTTGAAGATTCTGGTGGAGAGTAATTTTCTGGTTTGATGCAATAAGTTTGTTACTGTAGGGTTCATTCACACACGAGTTTAGTCCAGGGAATTTGAATATAAAATATACTTGTGCAGGTGTTCGTGGGAAAGGTATTTCATACTGTTGTAAGAGTTTAATCTAGTTCAAGTTTTAAATAAGACTAATCACGAATTTTTCTATATAAAATGGTTGTGTGCTAGTGTGCGTTTTGCAGAATAAAGTTTATACATAATAGTAGTTCGATTTTAAAAGAGGATCGATCAGAGAGAGAGAGAGAGAGAGAGAGAGAGAGAGAGAGAGAGAGAGAGAGAGAGAGAGAGAGAGAGAGAGAGAGAGAGAGGTTTAAGATAGAGATGATAGGATGGGTTGATGTAGATTTATTACCAAAAATTGTTTATTGGATGTTACAATACATACCTAGATATAGGTTTAAAATATAGGACATATGTATATATATTTATACACGCTCACACACACTCTTATATAATATATATTTTATGTTTATACCAATAAATTCGCGTATTATATATATATATATATATATATATATATATATATATATATATATGCATGGATGTAGCAAATGTTCAACAAGCACTCAAGCAAATTGAGGTTTGCAAATCATTAGCAAGCCTCGAGGGACATATTCATGTTCATAGAACGTGATTAACTCTTT
>NC_042998.1:81392986-81422986 GCF_006345805.1 Octopus sinensis
CCGGTTATTATCAAAGCTAAAAGTAAATAGAAGGGATCTTATTGTTAATAAGAGAGACACCCTTTTAAAGATGCTAGGTCTTTATTTGATGTTTGTATGAGATAAGAGTAATCAATTGAATTGATATTTTAGGGGAAAGTGTTAATAGTAAAATGATATATCTCTGATATGTAGAATAGAACTGACAGAGCATAGTATATTGTTAAAAAGCCACATGAAAGAAATGTAGTTACGCTGAATGTCTCCTCGCAGAATGATGATGAAGAGCATATATATGCTAATAAAAGCTGGCATTTCAAATGAAACAAAGACAAATGATAAGCAAAAAAAAACAGTTGTTTATATCCGTGTAAGATTGATTTTTATCTAATGCATTTATAAGAGAGGGTTGTTAATACGTTACACCTGTTTTTCTTACCTCGATCAACATACTCATTTAGCAAGCCACATCAATAAAAATGTAAATAACTAGATAAATTAGAATAAATGAAAAGTAGCAAGCTTGACTCTAATATATACATCATGTGTTTTTCTATTTGATATGTGAAACTAAAATATAGTTTATTGGCAACGAAAATATTAGTGAAAATCAACTGAACACAAAAAATTCGAGAAGTTACAGTTTATGAATTTTCTCAATTAAATTCTTTGTATTATTTAGTCACACAATGGATTATTTATATGCTTACTTTTAATGCCTATAATGATAATCATGGGA
The DNA here is from genome assembly GCF_006345805.1 of Octopus sinensis. Classification (NCBI taxonomy): domain Eukaryota; kingdom Metazoa; phylum Mollusca; class Cephalopoda; order Octopoda; family Octopodidae; genus Octopus; species Octopus sinensis. Next base: position 81,393,705 of record NC_042998.1, read on the forward strand.
GGTTTATTTGAATCGAACAGGATAAGCTTGAGCTTATCTGAAATGTTAATGACTTTTGGCTTTGAGAACAGGCGCCCCATCGTTACGAGGTTATCTCCAGATACTACAGGTGGAGTGCAGCAACCTGAAATGCCACTCCGTTCTAATAACCGTAAGACCAACATCGTAGCATTCCACCGTGATCGAATTTGCCTTCTATTCTTTCGGAGTCGATAAATTAAGTACTAATTGCGTACTGGGATCAATCTAATCGACTGGCCCCCTCCCCCAAAATTTCAGGCGTTGTGCCTAGAGTAGAAAAAAACATCTTAGCAACTACTGCACTTGCCTTTACATAGTTGGATCAGAGAACGACTAAGTAGTTTTCTGATTGTATTCTTTAACCAGAGTGTTTAAAGTGATACGTAATTTGTTAACTTATATTATCGAGCTTAAATCGGTAAATCGATATTGGAAATGCAAACAAGACGCACATACATACACACGCATACTTACACACACACCTAGTAAATTCTATAAATTGCGTAGGGTGCCATTTTAACCACAGGTGTGAAGATATCTATTTTTTACAATTTAGTCTAGGTAAGAAAGAAAGCGCACTTGATTTTTCATGCTTTCATATCTTCCAAACCTGTCGAAAAAAAAGAAAAAAAGGAGGGCGTTATCCCCCAAACCTGGGATTGTAACAGTATAAACTAGCTCAAATGCTTGGAAGAGAGTGATCTACTCTAAAGGCGTAAAAGACATCGAATAGTGGTGTTACATCGGACGTCATATGAAGCTTATCAATCAATAGCACAGCATTTTGTTTTTTGTTCCGGCAAATCCTCCAATCAAGTGTAGAAGATAGATATTTTATTTTATGAAGTCAGAAAGAATGAAAGCAAAGTTGGGGTCAGTGGGATTGAAAACCATAGTGCAGAGAAAAGACAATCACTGCAACGGTTTTTGTTATACACTATAGTGGCACTACAACGAAGATTCCAGTTGAACAGATCAACGGAACAACCTGCTCATGAAAGTAACCTGTATATGGCTGTACCCTTAATGTACTTCTTAGAGAGATTCAACGTGACACGGAGTGTGAAAAAGCTGGCCTTGTGAAATACAGGTACAGTACATTTTTGCCAGATGAATGTGAAGTAAAGTGCTTTGTTTAAGAACACAACGCGTCGCCGGGAACTGAACTCATGACCGAGCGATCTTGTGCCAAATGCCCTAACTACTAAGCTACACGCTTTCCCATGCACAAAACAGCACCGACAAATTGTCTCTGTAAATATTATTTTCTTAAACACATCCACATATAATGCTTAGAGATATCGCTTTGCAATGTATTCAGTAAAAAGTTGTTAGACAAGAAGAGTTGTTTCTAATTAAGATTAATTAAATTAAAATAAAAATACAACATTTATAATAATGATAATACACATGTGTGTTTGCTTTGAAGTCGTAGCCAATACAAAGACTTCTTGAATGCGTAAAGGAGATTGTTACAGTTGTGTGGTTACTATATATTTCTGTCGCTATGTGACAACGCAATCAGATCTCACAAAATATTCTTTAGAAATGTTACCGTTTATTTAAACTAACTATTTGTTAATAGTATGACAATTATTCTGTCTTAATGCTACAAAGTCAAATATATGAATTCAGATTTTATCACTTTTCCTACATCAGAGATGATGAATTCTTGTCCAAGCAAGGGACTCACTTAAAGTGCGCGCCATTTAAAAGACCCTCAAAAGATTGAAATGCAACTGGCGTTTTCGCTGGCCGATACTGGAAGGAGTTTTGTGCCTCTCTGATATTCAGCATTTAACGCAGGAGTTCAATAAGAAATATTATCTCAGGACAAATATCGGTTCAGTTAATCTATCGACATTATGAATAGGTTTAACCTGATACGTATGTAGCTATATTAATCAAATATTGACAAAATTGCTCATACTGGATATATATATATTTGTTGTGTGCGTATACATATATAAATGCATATATATATATATATATATATGTATATATATATGTATATATATATATATATATATATATTATATATATATATATATATATATATATATATATATAATATATATATATATATGTGTGTGTGTATATATTTTTATAACTTGTGTGGTAAAAAGCGTGTTTCCCAACCACATGGTTCAGGGTTCATTTCTACTGCGTCATACCTTGGGCAAGTGTTTTGTCCTATAGCCTCGGGCCGACCAAAGCCTTGTGAGTGGATTTAGTAGAGGAAACTGAAAGAAGCCCGTTGTATATGTATATATATATATATATATATATAGTTGTGTGTCTGTGTTTGTCCTCCACCATCGCTTGACAACCGATGCTGGTGTGTTTACATCCCCGTAACTTAACGGTTCGGCAAAAGATACCGATGGAATAAGTACTAGGCTTACAAAGAATAAGTCTTGGGTTCAATTTGGTCTACTAAACGCAGTACTCCAGAAGAGCCGCAGTCAGGTGATTGAAACAAGTACAAGAATAAAAGAATACACACACACACATAATCCCTTATACTTATATAATGTCGCTTCTTAAATTCTTGCAGTCTTTGTAAATTCCTCTGAACTGACGCCACAGCTCTTTCATTTTAACACTGATAAGATATTCATAAATTACTGAATCCATAATGTGTTGTGTTTATTTCTTGGCTTTAATCAGTAAGTTCACTATCAGGCAATTCTGTCTTTCCACATTTCTCTCTTTAGAAACTGTACTTATCGTATGGAAGAACAAATTAGAAACTAAGCTATAATGTGGTTTCGTTGCTAGTGCATTGACGACCTAACATATTGGCAGTGTGGTAATAGTCAGTTGTGTGAGACACACACACATACACATACACACACTTGCGCTCGCACACACACGCACACAGACGTACGTACACACACAGGATAATTAAATTGGTTCTGCTTTAGAATTTTAGCCTGCAGTGGTGTTGTTTTTTTATGATATTAATTCTTTTATGGTGGTGCGACATCATGGCCACAGCCTCTAGGTGAAGCGAATAGCTGAATGAAAGAGCACTTATAAAAAGCATTCTTCTGATATTTGTCTCTTTATGTGTGTTTATGCGAATGTGTATTGGACGTTTGATATGTAAACATAAACTTATTTGAAAAGAGTTAGTATTCTTGCCTGACGGAAAGATTCTGAATATTGATGCGAATATTAATAGTATCACGTCAAAACTAGTGGCTTATCCATTTCAAATTAACTTAAATACTTTCTGAAGAAGTTAGAATTCAATATAAGCTTAGACTTCCAGCAGTGGCTCAGCAGTCAATATCGGTGTGAAATCTGGAGCACATTCGCAATTTTTGACGTTTTAATCCCAAAGCAGTTTGTACGTTGGTTGTGTATCGCCAAATTAATTTTTAATAATCTTTTGAGAACGGTGAAAATGCAGTAGAAGATATTAAACTAGTTTGTTGTACACCCGTATCCGGGTAACTGGAATCGATCTTACACAATTCTATTGACTATAAGATGTTGTATGTATACATACTATTATATACAGGTCATAAAATCATATTAGCCTAATATGATCTCACGACAATGTAATTGTTCAAATCACTTGTGTATAAAGATGAAGCGACAGAAACTAGTTTCTTTCATATTCTTTGTAAATTTGAACCTTCATAATGATGATGAATCATAGAACATTCCTCATAAATGTATATTAAGCTATGAACAGATTAGTCTTGCGCTTAATTGGCTAACATAACAGATGAATTATGAAACAAATAATCCACTTGTATCAGTCATTAGAAGCCGCCGCCCCCCCATTTTCATCGCAATGAAAATTTTGCTCAAATAAATGATAAATGTTTTTGCGTAGAACTATTTAGACCGACCACGCATATATTTAATGACAATATACAATTTTAATCTCAAATCTTACTTCTACGTATTATGAAACAAATATTATATATACATACTAATGTAGAAATATATTTCTGCTTCTCCCAGTAACCATTAAATCTTTATGCCCACAACTCAGATGTAGTCTACGATAACTGGCTTGTCTCATACATGGATACAAGCAAAAGCATCATACACTGCATCTAAAACAAGGCCATTAGATTCATTCGCAAAACTCTACTCAACATACACTCTAACCAGAGGTCAACATACTAACTACCTCCCCTCTCTACCGACTTTATCGCTACTACAGTGGTTTCTAGTCTTTAGTGCTTGTTGGTTTCGACCACCTTGATTCAGTTCCGATTCGCATTTATCTCCCACTCTCGTCACCCACGGTATTTCCATCACCTCTCATTCATTGTTCTAATCACTCTACCTCATTTTTGCTCCCACAGAACATCGACGCCCTGGATCACCACTCCACCACCCCTCGTGCATGGCTTTCGTGTGGACGTGGATTAGCAAATGTTTGAGAACGTAAACTATGTCAAACTTACCAGCTTTTTAAAGCCCTGCTGTAGCCTCATCCTCCACGTTAATCTAAATGCACACACACACACACACACACACACACACACACACACACACACTCACACACATACATATTGGTTTCAAATTTTGGCACTAGGTCAGCAAGTTCGAAGAAGGGTCTAAATCGATTACATTAACTTCTGTGCTCAACTGGTATTTATTTTACCGACCCCGAAATGATGAAATTCAAAGCCGAACCCAGCGACATTTGAATTCAATTGACTTCAGAACATGAAGGCGGATGAGATGCCCGTAACCATTTTGTCCGGCGTGCTAACGAATTTCTCAGGTTGCAGCCTTAGACATACACACATATATATTAGAAAATAAAGATGATATACTTTAACGCTGATTACTGCCTCGTTGTTGTTGCCTATTCATCGCTGATATTATATTCATTATATTCATCTCCAAAAGTTAGGAGATGAATATAATTTGTTATTCAAGTGTCGCTCATAATTGTTCAATGATCAGAAGAAAAACAAAACCCTGCTAGGTTACTGATACCGTAATGCATTGAGCCACAACTCTTAACTAAACCAAGCCCTATAGGGATGAAAATAGGAATAAAACTGAGCTTCGTTGTACCAAAAGAAACAACCGGCGCAATATAAATCTTGCTAATTTGTTAAAACCGTTAATAACCATTAATTGCTTTTTATTTGCCATACGGATGACTTTAATACATAGTAATAATATACAACAGACAAGTACTACTAATATTACTACTAATATTATCGACATTTCAATTCGGGATGGAAATTCTGATTAATCGCGTTGGTCGCCTGCTTATACTGCTACATAAGTGTTATAGAATCTAATTTAATTACGGACAAAATTATCTACAAATCCAAATACAAGATCCTCTCATAAATTTTCCAATACGCCAGAGAAATAATTTGAAGGATTATAGGCACCTTAAGTTTTAAACGTTAACACGTAAGAAGTCAAAATTGATAAGAATAATATTTTCTTTAAAGATATCTCACATATTTCTTTGCGTTTCGTAAATTATATTCACTGGAAAATATCTGTAAAACTTTAAAAATAAAAGACTAGTATTTAAAAGTTTATTGATAAATAGACAATATGATAAACTATACAATAGTTATATTTCAGTAATACACTACACTATACAAGAAAATGAAATGTTGATATAAACATGCAATATATTTTCAATTATAACAAAATCCCACTGGTTTCTACTAGCATTTCATCGTTCCGGAGTCAGTAATTAACAACTAATTAGCGCTGTCTTCAATTAACTAATATATGTAAATATAGTTGATAATTCACGCATCTAGTTAAATATTTTATAACATGATATAGTTGATTTATAATGAAGATGAGTATGGTCAACTATATTGCATAATAAGTATTATGATTACAAACAAAACATTACATATAACAGCTAAATATCCAATAATATTGGTGTATTTTTATGAGAAGAGGGAATTGAAGTTTTTTTGATTTTGCATATAATCTGGATATCTTATCGCAGAAACTTAATTCAACCTCCGCAAACCCCACACGTCCAAATCGGTAATATTGGATCGTTATGGTTCAATACATTACATTATCGATAACCTATCTCAGTTCTATCAGTTTTCTCTCTCATAAGTGTAGTAAAATATCGACCAATAATCAGGTTCATTATTTCTTCAGGAACTGAACATCTACGTTGGCGATAATTATAAGAAAGTGATTGCGTGAAGTTAAATACCGATAAGAATAATTTCACTTGATTTTCTTTAGATTCACACTCTCGTTTCATGAAAGAAATAAAGACGTACATCTTGCTGATAACATACTTCACTTCATAACAATGGCATTAAAGTTTAAAAAAAAATCCCAACAGACTTTTTTGTTTTTGTATTTTTTGTTTATCGAACGAGTGAAAAATATTCTTGCAGATTAAATTCCCACTGGTACCATTTTGATGTTATAATTTCTTCTCATATAAGATGATGATATCATACGTATTGAAAACTGGGAGTGAATCCTTCTATATAGAAAAGTGTTTCTCATTAATGCTTCAATGTAAAGAATTCTCGTCAAGTGAAAAAATAGAATTAATCATATATGACATAACAAGTAGTAAGTTAAGCGTACGCAGAGACCATCAAACTAGTGTTATCTGTTGAGAATTGCTGTATCTGTTGAGAATATTTCATTACATTTACACTCCTAATTTCCTTGATAGAGATTTGAGATTAAACCCCTCATTTCTCCATCATTAAAATATAGGTCTTCTGTGTGTATTTAAGCGGAAGCGAATAAATTACTGAAGACATGCCGATTTCCCTTTGTTTAGCGAAATCCCTGATGTTATCGTCATTGTTATAAAGGATGAAAAAGTTCCCGAGCAAGTCATATACACCCGCGAAATGAGAACGTGGGCTACTTCCGATGTGAGGTTGAAGTTAATTTAGTTGGTGTAACATAAGCTGTTGATATATGTCAGGAACCTATGAACAACCCACTACTCAATCCCTCTCCTTTCTGTGGTTATGGACATGAACCTAGGAAAAACTTCAATATTAATTAAATTACCTGATGTTCACTAATATATTAGTTTGTGACGTAATGACATATATTTCTACATTAAAAGAACTGAAAGGAAAACTAAAAGCTAGATGTAAAAGTAAAAACAAGTGAATATGCACACAATTAGATGAGGTATGTCAGGAAACACTTAGTTTTCTTTATTCACAAACTGATCGTTATCTAATCAATAAGACACACCGAAGCAGACGATAAATGAGAAACTAGCAGCTCGGGAGATTTAAAACATAGCAGAAGCAATATGGCGTGGGTGTATAAAAAAATGCCTTTTGTGGTAGTGGTGTAGTGATATTTCCATTGTTTAGCATTTCATACGCCTATGTAATACATAATGCAATATAGGACTTCCCCCGCTATACATTAATGAATGAACGGATCGATCTATCTATCGTTACGGTTGCACATTGGTATTGATTGCTTCTCTTTGATGTATGCATCCCGTCGATTTTTACTTTATCTTTTTCAAAGGTACGAATGTCTCAGTGTTGAACTGTGCGTTGGATCGAAAAGTAGAGCATAACGGTTTTCCACCATTCACAGTTTCTTTCTCACTACTAACTTAATGTGCAAATACAATGAAATTACTGGCTCATGAAATATAGGGAAAGAGAGCGAGAGAGAATGGAAGAAATTATTTCTTATACATGTATACATTTATCGACTAAGTATATTTCTCATTAGATTTAGAACACTAATTTCATGATATATTTATATATTTTTAAAGTATCATTACAGGGGATAATATGCCAATAGATGTCATGCATACAATCACCTGATTCGTATTTCGTTATAACGGTCTCCTTAGTCATACAAAGGTAACTATTGGTGACTTATGTTTTTTGAAATTCACCAATACATGGGTTAACGATTTTCATAAAATAAGGTATTAATTTGACTCGGTGGATTAGTAGTCTTGCTAAAGTTTTAGACAAGCTATATCGTGGTATATGTGTCAGCCCTTTACGTTCTTGAGTGATGGGCTTAATCCGTCACTAGTTTAACAGCGCACTTTGCCAAGCCCTTAGATGATTTAAACAATTTCGTCCCAGGTTTCTGGTTTGAGTATACCTTCTTTCAATCCATATATTTCAGTGGTCCTTTAAATGACGTTAATTCTGTTACCATTTCCCGAAATACATGATGAAAGTAAAATGCAATTCAACTAGACTCGATAGTCATAAATCTGTTAACGTTAAAAATATTTACCATTGTGTGATCCGGTAGATCGAGTAATTACAAGTTGTCCAACAAAAAATTTACGTTTGAAAAGTTGTGTTCACAAATGAAAGCTGACTGAAACACAGAACGTAACAATAGTGCGGCACATCCATTGAAAATAATATCAGTTGGATATTAGTCTGATGCAATCGAGTTACCTTCACCCCTAAAACTGCTGACCTTATACCGACGTTTGAAACATTATTATTAATTTTATCAATTTTAATACTGTTATATTGGTTTGGCTGAGGTTCGATCTTATTCTTGTTAGGATTTATGTGGGTAGCGGGTTACTACCTTATGTATCCACAAGTTTTCAGCTGTCTTTAAAGTGCTTGAAACCCTTTTGGTAATCCTTGCTGTCACTTAGAGATAAACTTTCTGAAGGTGCTCTACCGGGCATTCTATTCCAATCTCCTTCAGCCATTTGTCTATATCTTTACTTACTGTTCCCAACGCGCCAATTATTAGATGTACGACCTTTACTGTTCTCATGCTTATTATTATTATTATTATTATTATTATTATTATTATTATATTATTATTATTATTATTATTATTATTATTATTGTTATTATTATTATTAGGAGTGGTTGGCGTTAGGAAGGGTATCCAGCTGCAGAAACACTGCCAGATCAGACTGGAGCCTGGTGCAGCCTCCTTGCTTCCCAGATACTGGTCAAACAGTCCAACACATTCTAGCATGGAAAACGGACGTTAAACGATTATTATTATTATTATTATTATTATTATTATTATTATTATTATTATTATTATTATTACTATTCAGTTGTCTTATTTTATCACGTGCTTTCAATGCACTACCAAGCATAGCACTGTGTACCTTGGGTATGTTATATACTTGTCAGTCATGGTGTTTTTGTCTGAATATTTGTCTGAATATTTTTTTATTATACCTAATGCACTTACTATGATAGGAATTGTTTCTGTTTTTAGACTCCACATTCGAGTTACCTCTATTTCCAGGTCCTTGTATTTTGAAAACGTTTCCCGTTTCTTTAAGAGAAACATTGTCATCTGTATGTATTGATACATTGATTAGAAAGCATATTTTCTTCATGATTTCTGGCAACTACATCCGACCTATTGGCCTTAGTTTCTCTGTGTGTATTGGCGTATCCCATTATATGGTTACTTTCTCATTTTCTGTGACATGTGGCGTGTGCCTATACCATCTTTTTGTGTTATTATTCCAGTTTTAGCATAGCTTCCAGTATACATAGGTCCCAACTCAGTGGTGTCTTTGAATATATTCCTTCTTAGCCAGGACTGGGCAGCCAAAGACAATATGGTTTATTGTTTCTTGTCCATTACATATTCTGCAGTTGCATTTCTTTTCATTACATGTTTTTGGTAATTTCTGGTAGGGAGGCGTTGGTCTTGTGCTGCAATTAAAACTCTTTCAGTCACTGCTTTCAGTCCTGAGTTTCTCGGCCTTTGTTGGTCTTTGCTTTTATTATTATTATTACTATATTATTATTATTATTATTATTATTATTATTATTGTTGTTGTTGTTGTTGTTGTTGTTGTGTTGTTGTTGTTGTTGTTGTTGTTGTTGTTGTTGTTGTTGTTATTATTATTATTATTATTATTATTATTATTATATATTATTATTGGTGGCGAGCTGGCAAACTCGTTAGCATACCAGGCTAAATGCTTAACGGTATTTCGCCGTCGCTACATTCTGAGTTCAAATTCCTCCGGGGTCGATAAAATAAAGCACCAGTTGAGCACTGGAGCCGATGTAATCGATTTACCTCTTCTTTCAAAATTTCCGCCGTGTGCTAAAATCTGAAACAATTATTAGTATTATTACAATTGTTATTATTATTTAAACAGACTGAAATTCTGCTGAGTATTTCTGTTGAGAAAGTGGGATATAAGAAATAACTAAAATTCCCTTATATCACTTTAATTTCAAGAACCTTCCTCGGCATTCAAGTTACTCTTAAGAGTGTCAATTGGAGATGTTCGATATGTATCAAAATTCATAATTTTGCTATTCATGTATTTAATTTAGATGATACTATCCCCAAGAGGGAAAGTACTATATTATATACATGACTGAAAACGTTTCCATACCTAACGTTTGAGAGATGTTCATCTTCAACTCTTGATGCCCCTCGTTTTCTTTTTATTTTCACATACTCTCTCATTCACTGCTGTTCTACATTGTGTCTTCTTTTTCACAATAGCAATATCATCGTTTCTCATGTGTAACGTAACATATGAGATGTTAAAAAACCAAAATAGCTAAACTTCATTTGAGTTTACCACTGAGTGAAGCTAGCGCTCATAGGAATTCTCTGTTCAGATCAGTTATTTTCTTCTCGTATAACTTCAGAGTACAATCCCAGCAATGTTGTCATATTTTCTTTTGTTTTCCTTTATATATATATATATATATATATATATATATATATATATATATATCTTTTGAACTGGATTCAGTTTCATTGTATTTAACTGTCCTTTCATTCGACAGACCTTAGGCAATGGTAACTCTATGGTTGTGCGGACGTTATATTTCACACAATTAGACTCTAAGGATTCTTTCGTTTTCAACATTAAGGTGTGATGCTCGCATCCATTCCAATGATGCATGCTTACCTAATCCAGCTAACGTGTCTCGTAACTATTGGTGATGCACAAGTTTATCGATCCACTTCTTAAGCTTCATCTACCATTTACCCCCATAATAATTCTTTGCAATGCAATTTTCAGCTTGTAGAATGTGTTTACTTATATCTTTGAGCACTTAACTTCGTGTTTCAAGTCCAATCAATGCTATTTTCTTCAATTTTTATACAGATTTTGTAGTTTATAAAATGTCTTCCCTCTGTGTAATACATATACGGTAAAATAAGTTTACGATGCAGTTCACCATGCAGCATCACTATCTTACGTGTTTTGCACCTGTCCTAACCTCTTCGCTCCTTTTTTCCAAGAATCTCAGCTCCGTACTTTATCTACGAGAAACTCAAGCGTTTATGGCTATACTTAAAATTGCTGTTCTTGCTATTATCATTCGGAAGTCTAAATAATAAATTATCGGTGAAGAACTGAGCTTGTTCCAATCGACTACTTATATTCAGGCAAAATTGCAGGCCTCATTTCTAAAGTAGAAACCCTTAATATCACACACACACACACAATAATATCATATGTATGGTTTTCCTTTGAGTTTTATTTAAGTTCCTCTTGAGAGAGTTCAAACCGGTCTCTAATAAAGTGACAGAACTTTTTCAGTTAGGAGAGTTCCCAGTATTTGTAAATATGTAATTGAATTGATGTGTTTGTTGAACTCTCGATGCATTCACCCAAGTATAAGCATCAATTCGTGAAAAGAATCTCAGATAGATATCTTTTGGAATGTTGCCAAATCTTCACTGTTCCAAATCTTCACGATGCCACAAATAAATTGAATTTCGCGAATCCGTGTGAGTTTCTTTTGCTTTTTCACCATGAAACCAAGTATCTCTACGTTTTTGAGCAAATTTATTGGTGCATAACCTAATGCACATGTAACTGTGGCTTCAAATAACTAATTGTGGGTACAAATAAATTCATATTCGCGGTACAAGAGCTGTACGTTACGCATTAATTTGCTTTGAATGATCTCTTTTTCCTGCACCTTTGTTTGTACATTCACATCTGCTGGGCAGCTGACCTCAACGACAATGCATGAATTTTGTTCTCTGTTTCACAGAACAATATCAGCTCTGTTGTTTTTGCACTGAGTTGATTGGGTTTGTTTCACCCGTATTCTTTGTTTTTGAAGGTGTGAATGCATGCAGGTTCTGACACGCCTCTGGTACATATGTCAGGTAAACTTTTCTACAGATAACTTTCTAAATGTTCTTTACGACTATATCACGACTCAGGGGTATGTATGTATGTATGTATGTATGTATGTATGTATGTATGTATGTATGTATGTATGTATGTATGTATGTATGTATGTATGTATGTATGCATCTATATATGTATATATGTATGAATGCATGTATGTATATCATTATTATAGTTGTTGCTATCGTTGTAATAATATTGAAGACAATCAACGACAAGTGACAATGTCAATTACATCAGATCTATTGAACTGCACCAATTAGTTACATCATTTTATCTTTGTGTTCAAAATCCCACCGGGATAAAGTAGCATTTCATCTTTCCGGAGTCAATAATTAACAATTAATTACATAGCATAGTCTGTTTAATTAACTAATGTCATTCCCAGATTGTATGACAATGCACTAGGATTCTATAAAAGATTTCAATGTTATTATGAGGCAATATACGGTAAGTTGGTAGAGCGTTGAACAGAACATCTTGAAGTATTTGCGTACGTATTTGTTGGATTCTAAGTTCAAAGCTGATGCACTCAAATTTCAATTTAGCTTTTATTCGTCGAGCGAGTCGATAATAAAATGTATCAATCTGCAATATGTTGTCTTTTTTCCTCTCTTACACATTATCATTAACTTATGATGTATTTTAGATTTTTGTCAGAGAAAAGTTGAGATGATTTGATAAATTTTGTTAAAATTCTATCAAAATTATATTCCGATGAAGTTCACAATTGTTCATTATTATCATCTGTGTCTTAGCATCCTTCCTTTAAATCTCTTCTTTGCTTCATTTTTTAAATCCCAGCGTTGTACCTTATCACAGAGAAACCTACACATTTATTACCATACTTTGTATTGTTGTTCATATTGTCGTTGTTTTAATGACAGTATCGTGCAGAAAATCTTTGAAGATGAATTCACCTGTCGATTGTATGTTATATAAAGACAGTACATATGCCATATAAAATTATAAGCTGAACGAATCCTTCACTTACATTAAATACTGCATCAGTAACATAAATTTAGATCTAATAATTTTATAATATAAAGAAATCATATTTTATGTACAATCAACTTTTGAGGAGCAAATTACACCCCAAAAGTTGATCATTGTATCAGCATGAATCAGACATAAGCTGTTTTTAACGTTACTGGTTGTTGTCATCTAGATACTAAAAATCTATTATAAAAATATAGGTCACTTTGACAGATATACATTCAACTGAATGTCATCTACTATTGGCAAATATGAAAGACGTTTGATATATGCTTAGTGAGATAAAAGATCTTTGAAGGATATTTACAGAATTGATCGATAGTTTGAACATCGCCAAGTTTGTCATTTAATTCGAAACACCACAGACTCCGGAGAATCTAGCGATGTGACGTCAGTAAAAGTACAAAAACGTCTTATCAGGAAGTACAAAGGAAAACGTATGCTTCATTCTATTATCTTCCTCGCCCCTAGGCACCAAAGATCGTATCACGTTCTAGGAATTAGCTATGTATTGCTGTATATATACGTTTTTTGCGTTTATAAGTATGGCTTGGTAGTTAAGGTGTTGTACTCACGATTGCGAGATCGTGGGTTCGCTCCCCAGATAGTGCGTTGTGTTGTGTTCTTGAACAAAGCACTTCATTTCAAGTTGCTCAGCGATCATTTCGACATCTAACACGTGGCACCCGTTGTACCTGTACAGGTAATGTCAATCTGATGGAGGGGATGAGCTTATGTCTACACAAACATTTGATCACTATAAACAATTCATATGTGTGATTGTTCGGTAAAAAATTGTCGATCCCTCATAGGTTGTCTAACGAAGGGAGAGTCCATCATATATATATATGATTTTGTGCATGTATATATATGTATATGGGTGTATGTGTATATACAATTATGCATTCGTAAGTACAGGTCTGTATGTTTGCGTGTGTGTCTGTGAATGTATCTGTGCCGCGTGTAGATATGTGTGGATGTATGTTTATAGTTACAATACATGCTATTATTTTATCATCAACCCTCCGCACTCTCCATAAGTCTCACTATGGACAACTACACTGTTGATCTACATCTATTCTCCCAATCCTAATAGCCCAGTTCCTAACAGCTTACTAACCCTTTCAATTCTATTTATAGTTATCCTACAAATACTTCATAATCCATGGCTCTAAGCACACTGAACGCTATTCTTATATAATTACAATTCACCTTGTGATTGCAATTATATTTCTTTGTCGTAAGTTTCCTGCCGTTTCTGGACAGCCATCTCACCTTTTTCCCTACCTCAGCCACTACTTTGATCATCACTGTCCTACGTGTTGATTCCTTTAATATCTGACTACCCCACGCCATGCATATCTCTTTCCACACCATTCATTCGCATATTGGTTCTTTCCTGTCCACTCAAAGTTCATTCTTCAAATGTTCTTGTATCTTTCTGTCCAACTCAAACTCTTTAATTGTTTCTCACTCTTTGAAGTATATCAAATATCCGAAGCCTTAAACAGTTCTACTTCTCAATAACACATGTTCTCTTTCTCTTCAAACTACTATTAATATAGGTGGCTCACTTTGACGTTAACTTATAATATTTGGTATTTTAAAATCAATTACATTCGCATTATAAACTGGAAGTTTATAGAATCTTATCAAAGTTCCGCAAAGAATTCATTTCATACACTAGCAGTTATCATACCCCTAACATTTTAAAATGTAGCTTATATTGAAATGTACCTGCTCCCATCATACCACATAATTTCTTTTGCTATTTCATTAGTAATGTCCCATTTCGATACGTGTTCATCTCTGGCAGTTCGTCTTGGGCACGTATCAGTACAGAAATAAGCTACATTGCGTACCTGGTCTTGAGTACTACAGCTCACATACAGAAAGGCGAGATGATTGTCTCAAATGCGCTTTACTCTTCATTTCATTAAATAGAAAGGTATATAAGAGTATTCAATGTCAGCTAATCGCAAGATAAATAAAGAACTAGCGGAACGATAACTATCTTCTTGGCTGATATGAATTGTTCTTTACAAAAGTGATTTATTAATTTAATCATTACTTTTATACGTTTGTTAACAAAGAAATTGCGATTGTGTCCTGCGTAACAATAAGAATAGGTTGCAACAGTTGAATGTACTTGAGTTAGTTAATTACTTTTCTTTCTTGTTTTGTGGCTAAGGACGAAAAAATGTTGCAAAACAATCATATTGTGAAATATAATTTACGTGATTAACGTTTAAATTCTTAATAAATATAATACACAAAACATTGCCTGCCTGATTTCTCAGAGGAAAACACATAAACACATACACACACACACATACATATACACACACACACAGACACATATCTGACAAGTCGCAAATTCTCCGTTCTCCATTTTGCAAGACATTTTCTGAGCGTTACCCACTATTCTCGTCTCCTTGGCCCCAAGGGTTCCAGTTGATCATGATCAACTGGAACCCTCGTCGTCGTAACCGACAGAGTGCCACGACGACATATTTGTGAATAATTGCAGATAATTTTCTTGGGAAACTTTTTCCAGGGAAGAAAGAAATCATATAACAAGAAAATATTTAACTAAACATGAGTTACAATTTCATAATAGCAACTATTACTCAAAAACACAGTGTGACCCAAATATACAAAATTTGTAAGCGTGTACACTTAGAAGCGTAGTATAGAAGATGAAGTTACCGTATACCGCTCCAGCGAGGCAGACGATGAGTAAAGCACTAAGTAGAGAGAGTCCTGATAAAATTGTCTTTGACTCCATGTGACGGCAGAAAACTGAAGAAGAAAAGAGAAAACGAAAGGTTAAACAGTGTGAATAACTTGTTTCTTATGTTCAAAAGTCTATCTATCTATCTATCTATCTATCTATCTATCTATCTATCTATCTATCTATCTATCTATCTATCTATCTATCTATCTATCTATCTATCTATCTATCTATCTAACTAACTAACTATCTATCTATCTATCTATCTATCTATCTATCTATCTATCTATCTATCTAATTCCTTTACACATTATATATGTAGGTGTGTTTATAAATTTATATATATATAAATGTATGTATGTACACATATATATGTGCATGTGTGCATGTGCGTATATATATATTTGGTTTCAAATTTTATCACAAGGCAAATAATGTCGGGGTTGTTGAAGGCATAGCTGTGCGTGCTTCGATATATTCTAATATATATTTAGGTGTGTGTTTGTGTGTGTATGTGTGTGAGTGTGAGAGCATGTATGTGAGAGTGTGTGTATTAGTACAGAAAAGTGAGCGCGCGCGTGCTAGCGTGTGTATATGCGTATACGTGGGCGTATATAAACTTGATATTTATTGAAATTCTACTTTGACGCACCTGATATAATTGATTGTGCAAATGAATATCTGAATGCACAATAGATTGCTCAGGGTTTAGCAGTTAAACAGTTGTCAACGGGTTGGGTCTTAGAACATCGAGAATGCAAACAAATGCACACACAATAAAACAAACTGCTGAGTTGACAGATAACAAAGCGGAATAGCTGTGAATCGTATGACATCGATCAAATAACTTAGAAACTTCAAGTACCTGTTTTAATTGGTACGCTGAGTAAATGTCTATTGATGTATCATTGATTACAAGCGAGCCGTGTAACGCTGAATCAGTATAATGTTGATATAATCAGTAAATGCTTGTTTGGTTCATGTCTTGTCGTTGTAATAATTTATCTTTGATCAAGAATCCTAACTACGGACGTGGAGTTCACTCATCTATAAGAATAGGCACCCACCCCTTCTGAAACGGTCTCTTTCTGAGATTAACGGTACCCTTGTCTTACTTTACCTTAATTTATTTTACCCATAGGCTCTTTTCCAAAGTATGGAAAACGTCTGTCCTATTTCCAAGGAGCTCTGACATCGTAAGCCCTAACGTGTTTCTCTTTCAACAATTCTTTCAACAAGTGAAACAAATGTAAAGAACAAACAACTCTATTCCTTTTGCCGTCTTACTTTTCTCAGATACCACCAATAGAATCTCAGTGAAGCCGCATATACCGGAGAACTGATCGCACATGTAACATTCTTGTTCTCAAGCGTAGACAGGATGGTCTATCTACGGCTTCTTGCTAAATTTAGCTACCACTTCTTCATAATGCACTCTACTATTTCTGTAGAAGGAGAAACCGCTATATGGGTGTTTTCCAACCTATGCAAAGAGTGTGTCCTATTTTCAAGGGACCGAACATCGCTAACTATTCTACGTTTCTTAACTTTCAACTATTTTCTCAGATTACAAATTACTGTGTTCTTAAAGGAAAAACCAATCGAATAATATCAACGATGCCTGAAAGCGATACAAATGATCGTTGCAGCAGTAAAATGTTCGTGATATGCCTGCTCAGTCAGGGCTTATATAAGAGCGAGTAACAATACGAATTAGTAGTTCCTCGGCTGTTATAATTCCTTCTAAGGCAATTTTCTTATCAATAACAGCAAGGGTTTTAACTATGTCTAAAAGGTGAATCTCGTATTTAATTCGCCCCATTTATCTTCCGTACCATTAAGAGAATGTCTTCCAGTGTGTTCACTCATGTTACAATTGGTTTAACCTTATATTTGATTATTTTTTCATGCGATCTTTCACCTGTATATCATCGACTTATAAGCTTTTACTTCAAAAATCCATAGTCACATGCCGATGATACCATTTCACCATTTACCAAACTTCCACAACCTTAATCTGCATGTAACATAAATATCTCCCACCAGGCCTGCTTTGTCGCGAATTTAGGGAATCGAATAAGCCTTAATTTCGAGCGTAATTTGACTACAGCTATACACAAACATGCAAGTCACTCACAAACACTCATATATATATATACAAACACGGACATTCAAATACACACACAGACACAAACATAGAGACACACACACACACAAATAGACACACATATACATCGATATTCCACGGTATGATACTGAAGTTACATATGACGAATGACTGTTCTCCAATGTCTACTGTTACTAATCGACTCCTATATTTCTCCTTCTCCTTCTGTCGCCTCTATCCACATTTCATAGTGCACAGAACTCCAGACGTTCAGACTACATCTCTGACATGTTGAAGACTATTGCATCACATCATAAAGTTCCATCCAATTCAAAATACAAGTATACTCTTCGAAAACGCTGTCTGAGATGCCGAGCAATGATACACATGGAGATTAGAAATCAGTAGGCTGTTCAAACTCAGACGCTAGAGAAACTCGTAAAACTTAAAATGAAACATAATGTTATTCTCGGATCATTTTCTTTGCCGACTGCTTAATAGGGATATTTAACTTTTTGTGCTTTTTTATCATTTGTTGTTATTTTGTAGTGATCTAACTTAGAGCAACTTCATTGAAATATCTCGTTTTAAAGCTCTACTCACTTTTAATAATGTAGATAACTGTATAGTTTATTGTATAGTATATTATATATTATATATATCTGCCCTGTATAATACTAATAATATCATATAACATGTAATTACATGCATGCATGTACATACTCATGCAAACATATAAACACATGCATGCATATAGCAGACATACACGCATACATGCATGCGTGGTTGAGCACGCATGTCTTTATGCGCGTATTTATTTATATGCATACAATGGGTATCTGACTGGGTAGCTATGCTTTCATTGGGGAGCAAATAAAATAATATGAAAGCGATATCAACATGACAGAAACAGCTAAAATAATAAGCTACTTGATAGAAGAAAAACAACTTTGATAATATATAACAATTCGGAGATTACTAGAGTGACATTTCAAATGCGTATACAAGATTGCACATATTCTTAGATTCATAAACATACCAAACACACGAATTAAACAATAAAACACAAAACCCCCAAACGTGTATTGTTTGCTGTATATTATTTATTTTATGTATAATATTCTGTTGGAAGGAAAGATGACATATAACTTATAGAAATACTGACCGCGTGACAGCAAAAGAGCAACTTGTAATAACAGGCTCGTACATGCATATACAGAGCACAAATACGACATCCATGCAAGCACAAACGCATACGTACACAAACACACACATACACACATGTACACACTCACAGACACACTCAGAAAAACATTTGTACATATACAGAGAAAACAGCATGCATAAATAGATAACAACATAAATGAGAGATATGCAAAGAGATATGTGATGTGTGCTCTGTGTACATAAGGATATACAATCATTAGTGTAAAAATTCGTTCATACTTTGCAATGTATCAACTACGTCGCGTTTTACTAAATTCCAACTAAATATGAAGAGAAAGGGAATAAAGTGATTAATTATTCATATTCCCCTCTGGAAAATACTTTTGTTGATATCGATTTGTTTATTGTGCATGACTCAATGCTTACGTATGCAATCACATGACCAGATCTTTACATAAAATCCAATATACATCAGTTTCTCCCTGATTAACAACATTGATTAACTGTATTGCTTATAAAAGCAAAAGAAAGTAACATTAATTTGTTCAGTCTTTAAATTTTATAGCTTGCACTGCTTAAATGATACACAACGGACCACTCAAACGAACTTTGAATTCTGTTGGTTGCTCTTAAATTGGAGTCGGTCCTTTCACTATTATCAGTAATACAATAGAGAACTTCCCGATTCCTTTTGACCATCATTAAATCAAATAGATTAATTCAATATTCCCATTATCGTTCTATGGTAGAAGCTTTTATCACTATTGTAAAAAGTATTTCAACATAGTGAAATTCAAATCTCTACCTAAATAAGCCGGAATTAACGTATCGCTAATTTAGTTTCATGTTTGATTTCTTACTCATGTACAATATCATGAATTCGTAAAGATGAAATGCGATTTTTTGTTGTTCATGCTTTTCCAAAGGCAATAAATCGTTATATGTTGTTTTATAATTAAAATATACTTAAAATGAGTGTAAATACGGATACTTCTTGTTTTATTTATTTATTTTTTTAGTTTTCTCAGTGTAAAAACAAAATGAGCGACGATAACTGTTGTAGATCATCTATGTCTGAAGTGATTGTAGTGGTGAACGTAGAGATTTGAAGAGACAGACATCTGATTCAAATTCTTGTGACAGAATAATCAAAATATAAGAGCGGGTGAGATGTATTTTAGTGTTAATGTTAGCTGATTACCACGTGGTTTTGGGCTCATTCCGCTCCGACAAGACCTTGTGAGTGAATCTGATTGACGGACACTGCTTCTAAGCCCGTCGTACGTACGTACGTACGTATGTATGTATAGATAGATATATGTGTGAGCGCGCATGTTTGTGTGTGTGTGTGTGTGTGTGTAGGCACAGGAGTGGCTGTGTGGTAAGAAGCTTGCTTTCCTACCACATTTTTCCGGGTTCAGTCCCACTGCGTGGTAACTTGGGCAAGTGTCTTCTACTATAGCCTCGGGCCGACCAATGCCTTATGAGTGGATTTGGTAGACGAAAGCTGAAAGAAGCCCGTCATATATATATATATATATATATATATATATATATATATGTATATACACATATATATACGTATATATATATATATGTATGTAAGTGTCTGTGTTTTCCCACCACCACCAACCGATGTTGGTGTGTTTACGTCCCCATAACTTAGCCGTTCGGCAAAAGAGACTGATAGAGAAAGTACTAGGCTTACAGAGAATAAGTCCTGGGATCAATTAGTTCGACTAATGGTGGTGTTTCAGCACGGAGGCAGTCAAATGACTGAAACAATTAAAAAGATTAAAAGAGCAATATATATATAGATATATATATATGTGGAGGCGCAATGACCCAGTGGTTAGGGCAGCGGACTCGCGGTCGCAGGATCGCGGTTTTGATTCCCAGACCGGGCGTTGTGAGTATTTATTGAGCGAAAACACCTAAAGCTCCACGAGACTCCGGCAGGGGGTGGTGGCGATCCCTGCCGTACCCTTTCGCCACAACTTTCTCCCACTCTTTCTTCTGTTGGCCTGCTCGCTTAGCCAGTGGGGTGGCGTAATTTGAAGGCTTAAACAATGCGAAGCGCATTGTGACCAGCGATGTGTAGCAACATCTGATAGCTTGGTCGGTCACGTGATCACGTGATATATATATATACATACACACTCATATATATATATAGATATGAGTGTCTGTCGTTGTGGTTCTCTTTTTCTCCACCACCACTTGCCAACCAATGTTGATTTGCTCTTGCCTCTGTCACACAACGGTTCGGCAAAAAGGACCGATGGAATAAGTACCAGACCTAAGAATAAGCATTGGTGTTAACTCGTTTTACAAGATCATTCATAGTGATGCGCCAGCATGTCCGCAGTCCAATGAGTGAGACGAGTAAAAAATAAAAGATTGAAAAGAAACAAAGGAAAATGGTTACAGTATAAATGACAAAACAGTCAACTAGAGTTCAGCTTAAATATGATTTATCTCGTTGAAGTGAAACAGGAGCAATACGCTCAGCGGCTACTTTTAATGAGTTACAAAATCTTATATTATTATAGAGAAATGCCAATGTTATAGCAAGCTGGCATTCTTTAAGACACAACTTAAAGTTCATAATTCTTTCAGGAAACACAAGTAGCAACAAAATCACTGCTCTAATGCCATTGCCTCTACTGTAATGATGATGATAGTGGTGATGATGATGATGATGACGATGATGATGATGAGATGATGATGAGATGATGACGATGATGATGGTTATGAAGATGATGATGGTGATGATGATGATGATGATGATGATGATGATGATGATGATGATGATGACGATTATGATGATAAAAATAATAATGACGATGGTGAGAGATGATGACAATCGCGACGGCATCGGATTTTATTTATTTATTTATTAACGAGAAGCATTTAATCGTCCGAGCGACTGAAACCTCTAGCCGTTGATTTAATATGACAGTGGCCGAGTACTCCGCCTATATGAATTGCTTCTTGAACTGATATTCAAGCTGAATCTCTTCAGATAATTTATGCACTCGAGCATGAGTGAAACGCCAATTAATGATTATCAGAATAATGGTTTCAAATTTTGGCACGGGGCCAGCAATTTCAAGGATGGGATTAGTCGATTACGTCGATCTCAGTAATCAAATGGGTGATTTTATGAACCCTGAAAGGTGAAAGGCAAAGTTCATCATGGAGGAATTTGTATGTAAAGACGGACGAAATACCACTAAGTTTTTTCCTGACGTGCTAAACGATTCTGGTGATGGAGATGATCACTAGCCCAACGTTTGTGGGTTAGACCATCCCTTCACCCTCGGTATTTTATTCGTACATTTATTTTATTGACTCCAAAATAGGAGAAACATATTTAACCTTAGTGAGATTCAAACTCAGAAAGTAAAGAACCGGAAAAAATACCGCGTGGTGTTCAGTCGATTCTGACAATCTACTCTAAACTAATATTTTTTTCTCAGATTTTGGAACAAAGCTCGGAAATTTCGGGGAGGTGGAAGTCAAAAACGTTGACACATCGACCTCCGTAGTACAGTGGGAAGATACTTTATCGACATCAAAAGAATAACAGGCAATGTTGACCTCGACAAAATTTAATGTCGAAACGTAAAGCCATATCCTCGTAAAATACTGTCTAAGTAATCTCAAATTTTAAAGCAGACAAAATTTCTTAAGTTTTCTTAAACATTCTCGAGAACAACACTATGTACAAAACCAAGTATATGGCACCCTAAGCATAACACCAACATGACCTTCTAAGTTGTTACTTGAGGTCTCTGGCTGAGACTTGGAGCCAACTTGTACAAATGCAAAGCAAAAGTCAAACATAAAATAGTAATAATAATAATAATAATAATAATAATAATAATAATAATAATAATAATAGTATGAGATCATGGAGAACCACACTAACTTTGAACAGTGACAATGAATCTCTAAATGCTGGTGATGTAAAAATTTCATGTGGCATTTTCCAGGGTGACTCACTATCACCACTCCTCTTTTGTTTAGCCTTAATACCTCTCTCAAAATTGCTCAATGACGCTCAGTACGGATATAAAATGTTTGATAAAAATATAAATCATCTCATTTACATGGATGATTTAAAGCTCTTTGCAAAAAATGATCAACAACTCAAGGGCTTACTTGCGATTGCTAAACAATTCAGTGATGACATCAGAATGCAATTTGGCCTCGATAAATGTGCAAAAGCTACCTTTATCAAAGGAAAAATGACAGAAACATCTAACGTTAACCTTGACCACCAGAATGTCATAAAAGAATTAGACCCAGAGGAGAGCTACAAGTACCTAGGGGTAATTGAAGGGGACGGAATAAGGCATTCAGTGATGAAGGAAAGGATCAGGAGAGAATGTTATCGCAGAGTAAGAGCAATACTCAAGACAGAGCTGAATGCGAGAAACAGGATCGAAGCGATCAATGCTTAAGCCATACCAGTCGTGACTTACAGTTTTAATATAGTTAACTGGTCAATTACTGAAATATGTAATCTTAACAGAAAAATACGAAAACTGTTGACAATGCATAGAATGCACCACTCTAAGGCAGATACAGAACGACTTTATCTGCCAAGAAAAGAGGGAGGCCATGGACTTTTACAACTGGTAATAACAATGAAGATTGCTACAATTGGCCTAGACACCTACCTGAAAAACTCTGAGGACTGGATGTTAAAACTTGTCTCAAAACATGAAAACAAGAAAGCATCATACTCAGTAACAAAACAGGCAAAGGAATATCTAAGTGAATTCCGAATACAACAAATTCCGGAATTAGACATACAAGAAACAAGCACAGAAAAAGCTAAACGCATGAAAACCCGTGCTAAAACTGCGGCCTTAGATATTCTGAATGATAAATGGCAAGAAAAATCTCTCTATGGCAAATACCCAAAGAGAGCAAATAATGCAGATGTTGACAAAGCCCTGACCCATCAATGGCTAATGGCCTCTGGCTTAAAATCTGAAACAGAAGGGTTTATCATAGCAGCTCAAGATCAATGCCTACCTACAAGGAACTACCAGGCCAACATATTAAAGAACGGCAGTAGCCCAACATGTCGTGTATGTCAACAACAAAATGAAACCATTGATCATGTCTCCAAGTGCAGTCTTCTAGCGCCTACAGAGTATCGCAACAGGCATTATAGAGCTGCACAATATATTCACTGGGTAATTTGGAAAAACCTGGATTTGCCCCATGAAAAAAACTGGTGGAAACACAAACCACCTGCAGTGCTTGAAAATGACCACATCTCACTCCTCTGGAACTTCACCATTCAAACTTACAGAAAGATAGATGCAAATAGGTCAGACATCATAATGAAAAACCTCAGACAAAGAACATGCCTCCTCATTGATATGACTGTCCCAACCGATTTAAACGTATCTGTCAAGACCTACCAAAAACTGAGCTAATATAAAGATCTTGAAATAGAAATCAGCAAAATGTGGAACCTGAAGACTAAAACAATACATGTAGTCATAGGTGCCCTGGGAATGATAGCAAAAGGGGCTGATTGCTACCTAACTCAGATACCAGGAAACCCCAAAATGGCAGAAATTCAAAAGATAGTGCTCATGGGAACTGCTCATATCCTACGCAAAATACTTTCTATGTAATCTCAAGGTTTAAAACAAACGTAATTTTCGTTTAAAAATTTATTTTTTTGTTTTAGACATTCACTAGTACAACACTAAAAAAACCCAAATATATGGCACACTAGGCATAACAACAACACGAACTTCCAACCTGTTGTCTCTTGATGTCTCTGGGTGAGACTTGGAGCCAACTTGTACAAATATAAAGCAAAAGTCAAGCAAAAAATAATAATAATAATAATAATAATAATAATAATAATAATAATAATAATAATAATAATAATAATAATAATAATGATAATAATAGAAGCAACGACAACAGCAACATTAATAATAATAATAATTTCATTTATTTGTCTCGAAGACGCGAAAGATGAGGGGGACAATACACAGATAGAATAAAGTGTGGAGGTGTACATATAGTAATGAAATAATAATAATAATAATAATAATAATAATAATAATAATAATAATAATAATAATAA
Source organism: Octopus sinensis (assembly GCF_006345805.1). Lineage (NCBI taxonomy): Eukaryota > Metazoa > Mollusca > Cephalopoda > Octopoda > Octopodidae > Octopus > Octopus sinensis. The sequence goes on from NC_042998.1 coordinate 81,418,981, forward strand.
TAATAATAATAATAATAATAATAATAATAATTCTTTATTCTTTATTTAATAACTCCTGCTTTATCTCTAACAATAACTATTAATGACACTTCTATCGTCATTCTGCCATTGTAATTATTATTAACGATATCTTTAAGATAAATCATTGTTAAACGATGATTAATCATTTGTATAATACTTCAGTCGAGTTTGATTATAAGGGGTTTTGTGTATGTTTTGACATTGTCTTACAGATTTGAAGAAATATTTCCTAATAAAGCGTTATCCGAACCACCAACATCACCACTATCACCCCATTAACACTACCACCAACACCACCACCACCACCACCAAAACTACCACAACCTCCAATACCCCCATACCACCACCATTAACATTATATTTACAGCAACATATATACGAATATTTATACACAAATACGCGTGTATATATACATATAAGTATGTATATATGTATATATATATATATATATATATATATATATATATATACATATATATATATATATATATATATATTTATATACACACACATATATATATATATATACATACATCTTCTGTTCAATCTTCTGTAGTAGGCGGATTAAATGTGGAATATCGGTATATTGGCTTCAGAATAATCTTCTTTCGCCCTTGCTTATAAAATATTTATAATTTTAACCGTAAAGGTTCTTTTAATATACTGCCACACTTCCCGATGGGATATTTTTCCGTAGAGAAAAAAGCCTCATCCTTTTTAATAGTAGTGTATATATATATATATATATATATATATATACATACAAACACACAAATATATGAAATATGTGTGTATGAGAAAGAAAGAGAGAGACAGACAGATAGAAACAGTAGATATATTAAGAGTCATTTCGTAAGGTAGTCACAAAGACATAGTATCGCTCACTACATTCATCCAACTGTCTCATTCCCTTGTATTTGAAACAAACCTCTCCAAGAGTTGAACCAAACTGATGTTTGATGTTATGTCAGTATGACATTCTCACGAATCTTGTTGAATCTGATTGCAATACGTTATACTACATTAAAGTTTAACAACTTGTTTTGTGGTCTTTCTTTTATTGTATTACAGTCGCATATATGTTACATATGTATTATTCAGTTATTTACCCAGGAATTTTGTGTTTTAATTACGTTCATACGATTGGAGAAAAAAATTATGAATTTAAAATGGGAACCATAAACGAGTGAGAGTTTTGGAGAATGCGAAATGAGAGAATATGGAAGGTAAGAGAGGAAATTGGAGAAATGAATAAAGTGTAGGAATAGTTAGGGAATGAGTGTACTATGAATAAATGGAAAGGGATACAGAGAGGCAAAAGGAGAATAAAAGTGAAAAAACTGTGAGAGAATTAATGTGTAAGAGAGAGAGAGAGAGAGAGAGAGAGAGAGAGAGAGAGAGAGAGAGAGAGAGAGAGAGAGAGAGAGGTGGTGGCAAGGAGAATACGATTAAGAAAGAAAGGTGGAAGAGAAGAAATAAGAATGATAAAAGGTCAGAGAAAAATGAATGTATAAGAGAAGATAGAATAATATTATAGAAAGGGGAAGAGAGAGCGAGAGGGGTAGAAGAGAAAGGGAGGAAGACAGCGCAAGAAGAGAGAGAAAGAAGAAAGAGAGAGGTGTAACAGAGAGAGGGAAGCTGTAGAGAGGAAACATTCTGCGAAATTGAGCGGGAATATATTGGGGAGGAGACAGACGAAAAGAGCGCGTGATAAGCAATAGTATTTAATAAACATCAAGGTGAGAGCATATATAAATACATTTTCATGTAACAAAGATCGAAGATAGTGGTTGAAATATATAAATATAAAATATTGTTTTTTTTTTCAAGAGAATGCTGCTAAGACAGCAATGACCCGAGTAAAAATTCTGTTTCGTTTCCTGGCTCCGACCACTTTGCTTCCTTTGCGTTTGAGAATATTATAAACATACCCAGAAGCTTGTTGTTATCATTATTAATGTAATGTTTCCACCGATGTCAACTTTGCCTTTCATTCTTTCGAGGTCGATAAACTAAGTAACAGTTGCGTACTGGGGTCGATATAATCAACTACACCCTCTCCCAAAATTTCGGGCCTTATGCCTAGAGTAGGAAAGAATATATAAATATAAGATATTGGTAAAGTGTAAAGGATTATTAATGCAACATAAGGCGGCGAGCTGGCAGAAACGTTAGCACGCCGGGCGAAATGCGTAGCCTTATTTCGTCTGCCGTTACGTTCTGAGTTCAAATTCCGCCGAGAGCGACTTTGCCTTTCATTCTTTCGGACACGATAAATTAAATACCAGTTACGCACTGGGGTCGATGTAATCGACTTGATCCGTTTGTCTGTCCTTGTTTGTCCCCTCTGTGTTTAGCCCCTTCTGGGTAGTAAAGAAATAGGAATTTCGCTCGTCGCTACGTTCTGAGTTCGAATTCCGCCGAGATCGACTCTGTCTTTCATCCTTTCGGGGTCGATAAAATAAGTATTAGTTTAAAACTGGGGTCGATGTAATTGACTCATCCCCACCTCCTCTAACCCACTCTTGTGTTAAAAAATTTGAAATAATTATTAATGTAATATGCTAAGTTTTGTAACTATTCTGTGATTTACGAAGGGCAACATTCAGTTATAGAAAGGGCAATTGGAATAAGCGCTCACATCTCTCGAAATCTCTTTTATCTCACTAATACTCCTGACCGCCTAACCTCCAAACGACTTTTTTTTTCTGTTTTGAAGTATAATACCTTTATGACTGATCAAAAAGAATCCTTCATTCATTGCTTGATATGTTAAAACAAGTGTCTGTGTAAGTAATCATGCAATTTCTGGTTTTTAGTAGATTTGAAGCAATATTCTGGTTTCATATCCTAATTACGTGGCTTTTAAGTGGATTTGTCTTGCGGATGACATTGTAAATTACATGCACTTCAAAGAACTGGCTTAAAATGATTTTATATTTCCTATTCATCTTCGAATTAATTCGAATACCTAGAGCCTATGCAAGCAGTAAACTCTCAGTAAAATAAAAGAAAAAAACAAAAAAACGATTAGCGATAGTAGGATACCTAAAAAGAAACAAGTTATAATGACATTTAGTATGGCTTTCTCTCCAACTCTCTCATTCATTATCTATTCAACTTTATCCTACTCCCAATGTCAGTCATCCTCCCTCTTCTAATGTATTTCACCTGCTTTATCTCCCCTCTCCCTCTCTCTCTCCCACACTATTTTCCCCTTTAATGCGCACTCCTCTCTCTCCCCCTTCTCTGCCTGTATTCTTCCATACATATTTTAACAAATTTTCATCAGATTGACTCGATATCAAACTCGCGGGAAAATACAGCAGTATCTATCCGTCTACCTATTACTACATAATACATACATACATATGAATATGCATATCTATATATTTTAGGTAGATGAATATACAAATACATGTGCATACATATGTATGTATGATTATAGTGACACACACACACACGCACGTAAACACACACACATAAACATATGCATGTGTGTGTTTAATTACGCAGAATGAGGTTGGGTTGTTAACAGTATCAGAGAAAAGGCTTTGTTCCGATTCATTGCACGCTGACTTCCCTCACCTCTAGGAAAACATTGACATACACCCTTTCGGTACCAATAAATAAAGTAATAACCTCTGGTTGCATTGGCTGAATTGTGGAATCTGCTCCGTATCTGAGGATTCTGAGTTCAAATGGGGCTTCACATCGCCGTAGAAAGATAAATAACTATGACACTTCTGTCAAAAATTGGCCCCGAAAGATAGTATAACAGATGGAATTTTCAGTGTCAGAATGTTTTTTTTTTTTGCTCACTCGGGAAATTGATTGACATCCCCAACATCCTCACTACCATTATGTATCCCTCAAAATGAATATCTGCAGATTGAATGAATAAGCGGCTGTTTATATGCGTGTATACGTATAGGTATGTATACGTTTGTAACAATATTCTTTCACATTAATGCGTGTAAAATCG
>NC_042998.1:81427986-81475486 GCF_006345805.1 Octopus sinensis
ATTTCTTACCGAACAACCAGACAGTTGATTTGTTTATAGTGATTAAATGCCTGTGTATACATAAGCTCCCTCCCTCCATCAAATCGACATTACCTCTATTGTTGCAATGGGTGCCACATGTCAGACGATGAAATGATCGCAGGGCAACGTGAAATAAAGCGCTTTGCTCAAGAACACAACACAACGCCCGGTCTGGGAACCGAACACATGATCTTGCAATCATGAGTGCAACACCTTAATCACTGAGCTATATGACTTCAAGGAGGAGGAAGCACAGATTTTACATAGTTTTGATATATTTTAAATGAAAGAGTATTGTGGTTGTCGACCGGTTTCACTTTCGCTAATCATGACATTGAAATTATTGTAATTTCGTATTTCCTTAAGAAAGTTTTTGTCCTTGTTCTTGTATGAAAGTTTGCGAATAAATCAAGCAGAAAACTCTTATATACATACATACATACATACATACACAAACACACACACGCACACACACACCACACACACACACACACACACACACACACACACACACACACACACACACACACACACATATATATATATAATTTATATTTTTGACTAAGGTCATACTGGTATCGCACCTTCATACATTTTTAGTGGAATGAATGATGAATCCTCACTATTATTTCATTTCAAGCTTGGTAGTTATTCTAACGGACTTTAGCCGAACCGCTAGTTTACAGGGATGTGAACAAACTAACAACAGTTGTTAAGCGGAATTAAAAGACAAACAAGAAAAAACGCACTCACGCACACAGACACATACAGACATAGATACATACAAACAAACACATATATACAAAACTCTTTCAGTTTCAGTCTACCAAATCCACTCACAAAGGTTTGGTCGACCCGCGGCTATAGAAGAAGGTACTTGTCCTAGATAGGATAGTTTTCTTTTGCTGGGCTCTAATCTCTTTGGCGAATCCATAGAAAACGAACCTACATCAACTATTCTGCCTATATGTCAGTGCACTCCTTTCAACGCAATGTATGCCAGAACATCTGAAAATCTCACGGAGGCCTAAAAAGACAGTTTATGATCCACAGTGCTCAGAACTTAACTGCAGCTCTTGGTGGTCCAAATCGGATATGCAATCTATGTGGGTATCCTCTCAAAAATTGTCTAGTTTAAAAAGCCACATCAGATGCCATAATGATTCTAAGTTGTAGGTATATGAAGTGATCAAACTCTGCATAAGGAGTAGACAACTACCATGATGTTATTTTAGAAAACTATCATTACCAAATATAAGACAAAATACATTGTCCCAAATCTAGTAAATTACGACTATAATTCAATCTAATTCAGTAACTCGTGACGTTTCTGCGGCTGACGGTATGAAAGACAGGGTGGTTGAGCAGCCACCCTGGAAACCCTGAATCGAGGAGCTGAATGAGAAAATTGTGTTTAGCGGTGACATAAGTACTGTAGAGCAAAGGAGTAAAAGAGGGAAAGCGAGATGTATATTAAAAAATATCAACGGAACTCAACTGACCTAGGTCGCTTGTCGGTTTATATTAAAAATACAATAATTCTTATATCACCCTTCAGTAAAATATATTATACATATACATTCAAACATATTAGAAATGTATTATAGTAATATATTCTTGACATATATGTATTTATTTAGCATACATAAAATAGAGTATCTTTATATGTTATGTATTATGTTTGTAGACTTTCGCCTTTATAGAATAAGTGAACAGAACTCTATACCTAGCGAAGTGTAAATATATGGTATACACCAGTTTGAGCTACTTAAAGTATAAATCTTCACTCGAAGTTTCATGCAGAGGTAGCTTTATTCAGAGTAGGCTTTTGCTGGTAGATTTCGTGGTGAGCTCGGACGCACAGAGACATAACATTTTAAATCAACGATATAATTTCATTCTCTCGCAAGCTTCCCATTTCTCTGTTCGTGCAAATACACGCACACGTACACAAACACGCACACACACACACACACACACGCACATACACACACATACAGAACAGTTGAAAATCGTTTGTGCCTTATTATCGGACAAATGAACAACTGACTGATATATATATATATATATATATATATGTATATCAGTGTATGTGCGTGTATGTTCTGTAAAAGGTATATATATAATATATATATATATATATATAGAGTGTGTGTGTGTATATATATATATATGAGTGTGTGTGTGTGTATATACATTATAATATATATATATATTATATATATATATATATATTATATATGAGTGTGTGTGTGGTGTGTATATATATATTATATATTTGTATCGAATTTTGAGCCATTGCCGGTTGATTTCAAAACACCAAATGGGTGATAATGTATATTAACCCATTTTAGAATCAAAATAATTTTTATCACCAATTTTAATTATATCGACTTCTGTGATTCTGTACTATTCAACTGAAGTCGGCCTGGTGACTAGTTAAAAAAAAATCTCTCGTCACATGATAACTATTTCTCCAGGACAAGTTAACCTTCATACTTATACATGTCTATCAAAAACATAGCGTCGCAGCGATCGGTGAATCTATCTATCTATCTATCTATCTATCTATCTATCTATCTATCTATCTATCTATCTATCTATCTATCTATCTATCTATCTATCTATCTGTCTATCTATCTATTTATCTATGAATCTATCTATCTATATAGTTGTCTTTGCCTGTAAGTTTGTCTATTTTTTCTCTCATTTCACTTTCGTGTGTGTGAGTAGTATTGAGTGTGTGCGCGCATGAGAGTGTATGTGCACGCGTGCGTGGTTGTGTAATCTGAAATATATATATATATATATATTATATATATCTATATATATATATATTATCTAATAATATATAATATATATATAAACACATATATATTTATATATGTATATGCATGCGTATGTGTATCATGTTGTAATATTCACACACACACACGAACGCACACACAAATATACACACACACACACATGTAAAGCCAGAAAGAAAGACGAACAAGGGAAGAAAAAAAGAAGACAGAAGTAAATCAGGTAAATGAAGCTGGCAGGTATGCTGGTAGGTATATAAATAGGTGAATAGATGTGTGGATCGATCGAAAATATAAAAATAGAAGACACACTAGCTATGCATACTAACACACATACGCATACACCCGCAAACACATACACACACATATATATAACATTATATATAATATATATATACATATATATATATATATATATATATACATATATACGTATATAATATATATATATATATAAATATATACATATATTATATATGTATATATATATATATGTATATTATATATATATATATATATATATATATATATAATATATATATTATATATATATAATATATTTATAATGCATGTATCAATATAGCTGAATGGAAAGGCAGACAAATATAGAGAGGTAGGAGAATAAATAGAGAAACTAGAAATGCTGTAAATAAATGAGAGAGGATATATATTAAGTTGACAGATACATAGAATGATGACAAGACCGGGGATGTACATTCGTATAAGAATAGACAAACGAAAGAATTTCATCTTTCCCTCTTCTATCTCTCTCTCTCTCTCTCGCGCTTTTTTTTGTAGCTTTCTATATCTCTCTGTTTTTCTCTGTCGTTCTCTCTCTGTCTCGCTCCCTTTGACCCTCTCTCGTTTACTTTCTCGTTTTCTCTCTCTCTCTTTCGCTCTTTTTTTTTTTCAGCTTTCTATCTCTCTCTTTCTGCTTTTCTCTGTCTTTCTCGGTGTCTTTCTCTGTCTCTCTCTTCCCTTTGTCCCTCTCTCGTTTCCTTTCTCTCTCACTCAGTCAGTCACTCACTCACTCACTCTCCTTTTCTTTCTCTTTATAGCTTTCTATCTCTCTCTGTGTCTCGCCCTCTGTTTCGGTCTCTTTGTCGCTCTCTCGTTTTCTATTTTCTTTCTCTACCTCTATACATTTTTCTTTCCCTTTCTATGTGTGTTTCTTTCATTCTGTCTCTGTCTCGGCCTCTCTGTTCCCCTATTTGTTTGTTTCTTTCTCTCTCTGCTTTACTCTGTCTTTCTCTCTCACCCTGTGCTTTACTCTGTCTCTCTCTCTCTGTCTTTATAATTCTCTGTTCTCCCTGCACTTCCCTATCTCTATGTATTTCTGTTTCTCTTTCTCTCCCTCTCTCCTACTTTCATTTTTTCGTTTTCTCGCTTTTTTGCTCTGAATACCTTTCTTTGTCTCCTGTTTTTCTCTATCTTTCTGTCTCAGTCGCTGTGTGATTTTATTTCTCTGTTTCCGTCTCTCTTTCTCTCTCTATGGATGCTTTTGTCTGTGTATTGTGTGTATGTGTGTGTGTGTGTGTGTGTGTGTGTGTGTGTGTGGGTGTGTGTTGTATGTCTGTGTGTATCTCTATGATGTGACGTGCGTCTATATGCACGTCTTATCGTGCGAATATATGCGCACGCACAGGTAGCGCTTGTTTGCTTAAGATGATTTCCCAGAGTCACATGAATAATGATATGCAGATTTTCCTAAGACTTGGTGTTACCATAATTACATGGTTGCATCCCCTACACATAAGTCCATGCCTTAATATAATCTGTATAATCTATATTAAGGGTGTGTAAATTGGGGAAGGCCGTATTTCATTTTCGACTGCATATCATTATAATATTAATAGGAAAGACCCGACTACAGATAGACTAGCACAGGGATTTGTAAAGATATAAGCAAGAGAGAGTGAGAGAGGTGGGAGAAAGGGAAAGATAGATGAAATTAAATAAATAAAGAAAGAAAGACGGTAAAAGAAAGAAAGAATAGGAGAGAAAAACATTATGATAGTGATAATTGTGGAGACGAAAGCGAGAATGATACTGTGCGGAAAACAAAATGCATGATGAGGTAATACAAACTTTAGAAGAGTCAGTGGAGTATAGATGAGACGTGATAGTATATGAAAAAGAGGGAGAGTGAAGAGAGAGGAGGAAAAAATAGAAAGACAAAGAAAATGATAAGGTGTATGAGATACAATTTGAAAGAAAAATCGAGGGGAAGGAACGGAAAGTTTAAGAGAATTGATGAGAGAGAAGGTGAGGGAAATTTATGAAACAGAGAGGAAGGGCGAAGCTTGGGAGAAAGGGGAAGAGAGAGAAAAAGAGAGATGAGGGAATAGAGAATAAATGAAATAGAGACAAAGGGCTACAAGAAAAATGGGGACTTTAGGAGAATTAACCAGATCAATAGAGAAATATTGTGAGAGAAATAACAAGAGACAAGTTGTATTCGGAAAACACGATGTTAGAGAATGAGAAAAAGTCATATGACTGAAAGAGAAAGTTTAAGGGATAAAGAATAGGTATAAGAAAAATAAACATATATATGTGAGAAACAGGTCATGTCAGAGAAAGAAAATATTGTAAGAGGGAAAGAAACATGTATGTAAGTTAGAAAGAGAAAAGATGAAGGGATGTCAAATAAAAATGATGTTTGACGGATAGAAAATATGTCAGAGGAAAAGTTTTAAAAAGACTTAAGAGGAAAATGTAAGCGTAAGAAAGTAAAAGTGGTAAGGCAGACAAAGATGTCAGAGGATAAGATTGAAAATTTGAAACATTTAAGAAAAATGGAATTATATGCAAACGTGAAGAAATAGATGTAAGACAGAAAGTGAAAAGAAACGTAGCAGAAAAAGATGAAAAAAGAGTTAAGACAGACAGACAGATAGACAGTCACAGAGACAGACTATATATATATATTATATATATATATATATATATATATATATAGATAGAGATATAGATAGATAGATAGATAGATAGATAGATAGATAGATAGATAGATAGATAGATAGATAGATAGATAGATAAGTAGATAGCTAGACAGACAGACATATAGATATAGATAGATAGATAGATAAATACATAGACAGACAGACAAAAAGATAGAGATAGACAGTTAGACAGACAGTCATACATACAGACAGACAGACATACAGATAGATAGATAGATAGATAGATAGATAGATAGATAGATAGATAGATAGATAGATAGATAGATAGATAGATAGATAGATAGATAGATAGATAGATCGATAGATAGATTATTAGATGCAAGAGTGAAAGAGAAAAAAGATCTTGCAGAAAAAGAATAAATGAACGTAAGACGAAGATAAAAGAAAAAAACATATGAGGGAGAAAAAGCAGTGTGAGGAAAAAGAAGGAGAAATGGATGGGAGAACGAGAAGCAGAAAAACAAAAGAGATAAAGAAACTTTTAAGCAATTGGATAAAGAATCTAGGAAAAGAAGGGAAAAAGAATTGATGGAAAAGATAAAGTGCTTTATGTGAAAGGAGAATTGTCAAAGAAAGGCATAAAACATTTAAAGAAAGACAGAGAGAAAGAAAACGAATGAGAAACAAGAAAACGAAGAAAAAACGAGTTAGTAGGCGAATAAATGAAGATAATGAAATGAGAGAGATCATGTGAGTGATAGAAGTTTGATCTATGAAAATGAGGGGGGAAAGAGAAGTCTGTAAGGTGTATGAATGAAAAAAGTGAAGCAATGGTTTTATAAAGAATGGTTTGAAAATATGAATAACGAAGAAAAGGAAAGAAAGAGCCAGAAAAACGGAAAGATGGAGATGGAAGATGGGTGGTGGATACTGGTGAATTGGAAGAGAAGCACAGGTAAATGGACAAAGGTAGATAAAATGTGAACGAGGCATGTGATCAGTTTGGAGGGAGTAAAAGGAAAGTTTATATGAATGACTGAAGAAATTTGTCAGAAGGGATGAAGTATAGTGAATGAAAAGAAGGGATGAAGTATAGTGAATGAAGAGAAGGGATGAAGTATAGTGAATGAAAAGAAAAGAAAACTTAGGAAATGAGAGAAAAATATTTTGAGATGAAAAATATAAGAAAATAGAGAATAGCAGGAGAGACGGAGATATTTTAAACAAATGAATAAAAGAGATAAATTTGTTACATTTTCTATATTACGAATTAGTCTGCAAAAGAGTCATAAGTCACAAAGAACTAATTGTGTGGGGACAGGGGCCACAGTGGTGGAGGTAGGAGCCATAGTGGTTTAAAAAGCGACATCCCCGATATATTTAATCAGTAGTTATTTTATCGACCGCCCATGTAAAGAAAACCCTTGAAAATATCAACTCGTTTCAAGTCTTTGTCTTGGACGAGGAAGTAAAAGCTAGAAGCGTAAGCGAGAAATAGCCCAAGAGATCTATACTTCACAACCTTTCACTCTCACTTGTCTCTCTCTCTTTCACTCTTTCATTCTGTGTAAGTGTATATATATATATATATATATATAATATATAAGATATATATATATATATATATATATATATATATATATATATATATATATATATATATGTATGTGTGTGTGCGTGTGGGGTATGTGCATGTATATATATATATATATACTTACAGAGAGAGAGAGGGGGAGTGCAATAAAAGAAGACAGAGAGCAGTATGTATGTACACGTACCTAATCATATATGTATGAGTTATATTTATCTATCTATCTATCTATCTATCTATCTATCTATCTATCTATCTATCTATCTATCTATCTATCTATCTATCTATCTATCTATCTGTCTATCTATCTATCTATCTATCTATCTATCTATCTATCTATCTATCTATCTATCTATCTGTCTGGTTATCCATCGAATGCAAGTGAGAGAGAGAGGCTAGGAGTGAAATGCCAAAAATGAAAAGGAAAGGAAAGGAAGGAAAGGAAAGGAAAGAAAGAAACAAAGGAAAATAAGAGAAAGAGAGAAAAAAGAAACTCAAAGGAATGAAATTTGTTTGGGAGAAGGAGAGGAGATTAAAAGAAAGAGATGAAAGAAAAAGTAGAAATCTTGAAAGATAAGAGAAAAAGCGACATCGAAAAGGAAATAAAGAAGGGAGAAAAGCGAATCAAAAGAAAGAAGCACCCGAAAGTAAAATATATGTTAGATTCGATCAGTGGTTCTCAACAGGGTTCCACATGGCCCTTAGGGGTGCATATAAGATATTGTTGCTAAAGTTTATATGCAATAAATTTCAACAATACACAAAATATTTAAACGTTTTTCTATTTGATTCCTAATACTGCTTGATCATAGAAATGCAATAGTTTTTAAATATCGAAGGTCCTCCCTCCTGAGCAAAATAGGAATCAAAGGGGGCCATTGGTAAAAAAGAAAATGTTCGAGGATTACTGGGTTAGATGATAGAAAGATGCAATGAAAAAAATAAAATGTGAGAAAAAATGACTGATAGTCCGACAGGAAAAAAAAAAAAGATGAAAACGATTGATTGTTAGATCGACAAAAAAAGGAATAAAATGGATTGAAGATTCAAAAAAAAAAACTTATAATGAAAGATAAAAGAAACGAAGTAAAAATGTGTGGAAGAATTTAGAATGAAAATCATGATTTAAAACATTTTAAAGGAAAAAAATTGTCATGAAGAAGGAAGTAAAAAAAGAGATAGAAAAAAAAGACAAGAAAGGATAAAAAGGAAAAGCTGAAGTCAAAAATAGAGAAAAAATAGAAAGAGGATCAATGAAAGAGAAATGTATAAGAAAAAAATTGAAAGAGAGGCAAACGAGAGGAGGAAAATGAAAAGAAAAAAGTAGCAAGAAATCACATGAATTTGGAAAAAAGAATTGTCCACAATTAGAGGAAGAAGAAGAGTAAAAAAGAGACAAAGGACAAGAGAGAAAGAGAGAGAGAGAGAGTGAGAGAGAGGGGGGTTCAGAGAGTGAGGGAGAGATAGGGTAAGAAAGAGTAGAAGAGAGGGAGATAGACACAGAGAGAGGGGGTAAGGGAGTGAGAAATGAATTAAGTTTAGCAAGAATGGATAAATGAATTCAAGAAATCAAGTTGTGCGAAGGAGAAAATGAAGGAAAGTAAGCACATGATTGGAGGAATGAAACTTTGAAAGTATGAAAGTACATTAGAACATATACTCATATACTACATACATACATTCATATATATATCTTCATTTAGTGGTCTATTCCTTTATTTGCTTCAGTCATTTCCCTGCGGCCATGTTGGAGCACCGCCTTTACGTATATATGCGTATATATGAGTGTGTGTGTGTGTGGGTGGTGTGTGTGTATGTATGTATGTGTGTAAACATATATAAATATATATATATATATTATATATATATATATATATATATATATATATATAATATAATTATATATAGTGTATGTATATTATATCTTTTTATCACGCATTCTAACTTCCATTCATTCATTACATATATACAGTGAGAGACACACAGGGAGCGAAAGACAGTGAGAGAAAAAGCAGGAAAGAAAGAGGGGAGTGTGTCAATGAGAGGGAGAGAAAGATAGAAAGCTGGAGAGAGAGATAGAGAGAAATACATATTTTACATAGGGAAATAAATAACTCGCATATACACATACAAGGTATATTGACAAAATTCACACACACACACACACGCATATGCACACATGCAGTGACAGGAAGACAGCGTAAGAGAGAGAAGAGGAGGAAGAGAAGCAAAATAATAGAGAGAGAGAGAGAGAGAGAAGAGAGAGAGAGAGAGAGAGAGAGAGAGAAACAAAGCAATCAAAAAAGAGAAATTTATAGAAAAACACACGGAAAGTGGTCCGCTAGAATCAATTGAAATAATTAAATACGTTGCAATTATTAATTGAAATGAATTCTGAAACAGTGTTGATGGTTTTATTGTCTGTCATAATTAATTGAAAACTCGTGAAAGACTTTTTAAATATATTCAGGTATTTGGAGCCTTCGTTTACGATTCGAACACATACACAGACGCGCGCACACACTCACACACACATATATATATATATAACGTGAGAAATCTTATATATATATGTATATATAAACATATATAAAAGATACATGCACGCATACAAAAATTTTTTTTATATATTGTATATATATTTATATATACATGAATATATACATATTTGTGTGTGCGCGCGAGTTTGTGTGTGTTTGTTCGTGTGCGTGTACCCGTGTGGAAAACTTTTAAGATTGGTTTTGAGTGGATACCTTGCTCCTCTATGCATGTATGTGAGCATACATACATACATACATACATACATACATACATACATACATACATATCCACTAGAGTGGATACAAGCGCTAATATATGATTTATGAAAACATGTGACGTTAATAAAAATCTGTAAATATAAAACCATTCAGATTTCTGAGTACCTTATTTCTTCTAATATATAATACCTGTACATCACCTCCAAACCTTCTAATATATATACATATATAAATATATATATAGTGGCTATGTGGTAAATAGCTTGCTTAGCAACAACATGGTTCCAGGTCCAACCCCACTGCATAGCCCCTTGGTCAAGTGTCTTCTACTAAAGCCTCGAGCCGATCAAAGCCTTGTGAGTGGATTTGGTAGACGGAAACTGAAAGAAGCCCGTCGCATATATATATATATATATATATATATATATATATATATATGAATGTGTATGTTTGCGTGTGTGTTTGTCTCCCAACATCGCTTTACAACCGATGCTGGTGTGTTTACGTCCACGTAACTTAGCTTTTCGGCAAAAGAGACCGATAGGTTAAGTACTAGGCTTACAAAGAATAAGTGCTGGGGTCAATTTGCTCGAATAAAGGCGATGCTCCAGCATGGCCGCATTCAAATGAGTGAAACAAGTAAAAGAATAAAAGAATATATATATATACGCATACATACAATCAAACATATATTTGTTGGCTAGCTAGATTTTGTTGAGGTCCAAACTTCGTTAGCCAGAGTGCAGTTTTGTTCGGACATACGATTACCAAGTCAATGGACAATACACTATCACCTGTTCACACGTGGAAGACCGGATTCATGGGAAAAACTGCTTTTTTGCCCTAAGTGAAAGATAGGCACACACAGACACACACACACAGGCACACAAGCAAACACGCACATATACACGCATGGAAGTACCGGGAGATTTCTCCTATTCATTGATTATATTAATATGTATGTATATATATGTATATATAATATATATATATATATATATATATATATATATTATATATATAATATATATATATATATATATATAGGAATACTCTTTTTCGATGTTGGAATTCTTTTCCACGCATGTATGTAAATGCATGCATGAATGCACCTCGACGCGCATTCACAGACACCCAATATACACGAACAGACGCACACACGAACGGACATAACGAAAGATAACAAAATATGAATACTGGAGCTTATGATATCAAGCGTCACTAAAAAATCTCCATACAACGCAGATAAAGGTCCGCACCTGGCGAAAACACGCATCAATTAACTGATCATGACTTGGATATTACATACCCACAATACATACAACACACACACACACACACACACACACACACACACACTATATATAAATGTACATATTTGTATGTATACACACACACATGTATGTATGTGTGTATGCATATATTTATACATTATATAAGTATATATATTATTATAATATATATATATCTATATATATATTACGATATATATATGTATATGTATAAAATATTATTAGAGACAAAACCACTATTTTGCAAACAAACAAGGAAAGACTTAATCAATACATAAAATTTTAATAAATAGTCAAAAAAACCGCCACTACAATTGTTACTTGTCTTGATCGACAATCTTCAGGTGGACTTCCAATAAGTCAGTTTCAAATTATGATATTTATTAAATTTTATGTATTGATTAAGTCTTTCCTTGTTGTTTTGCAAAATAGTGGTTTTGTCTCTAATAATATTTTATATATTTACTATAAATTGGATTAATCCTAAATCTGATTTTTCCCTGTAATTTGGATTATTCCCTAATATTTATTATGTATATGTATATATAAGTATGGTATTATATATATGTGTGTGTGTGTGTGTGTGTATTTATCTATCTATATATTATCTATCTATCTAACTATATAATATATATATATAGATATATATATATATATATATTATATATATATATATATATATATATATATATATATATAAGTATACCATCTCACTCAATCCACACGAATTTTGCAATAAATTTGACTCTAGTTTCAAGCCTGAGTCACCACGCATCACTAAATGATCCGTTGTTATGCTTAAAATACTTTTAAAACAATTCTTTGCTTAAAAAAAATTTCCAACTTATAAATGTGCATGTATGTATTTTAGTGTGTCTGTTTGCACGTACCTGTGTGTAATTGTGTTTGTGTGTGAGAGCTTATGTGCTTGTACATGTGTGTGTGTGTGCGTGTGTGTGTGTGTGTGCGTGTGTGTGTGTGTGTGTGTGTGTGTATTTATGCGTGTACGTGTGATTGCGGAGTGTGTAGTGGCTGGAGAAAGATGACTGGAGGGAGTCATTGAAATGTGACTATATTGATCATTTGAATAAGAGATTGGATGAAAAAAAGCAATAGTTGAATGAATGGTGAAATAGGTTGACAAATGTTTAGCCAGTGAGAAATACACACGAGAAATCGAATAAAAAATGTTAGTTGGAATATACATGGATTAATGAAAGAAATGTATATAGAAAAGTTAATAGATATTCACATAGATGGTTATTGATTGAACCCAGATAAGTAGATATATATAGAGAAATAGAGAGAGAGAGAGAGAGAGAGAGAGAGAGAGAACGAGAGACAGATAAGGGGAGAGGGAAAGAGAAAGAGCCAGAGACAGAGGCAGAGAGGGAGAGTGAGAGAAGAAGGGAGAAAGTTATAATCAAGGATTGACGAGAAAAGTTCAAAGATAAAATAATACATTACTCATTATATCTATTTAACTATATACAATATACAAATATACGTACATACACACACACACATCACACACACACACACACCACACACACACACACATACACGCACACACACAGATATATCTATATATATAAATCATTTGAGGTAGAGATTCATCTACTTTGATGTATCAATTCAAATAAATCGCATACATTCTCCAGCCTAATTTGCTCTGTTAGATTAGTCTCATGATATAATTTTAACTTTCTTTTTTTGCCGATACAGTATAACCGTCACCTGCTATTTCTGCTAAGATGAAACATCGAAAACAATGAAACAAATAAATATTTCTTTCAATGAAAGTCTTTGGCATTAGTTTTGTACATTTTGGTTTTCCCGGTTTCTTAAATAGCATCCTTTTCATAATTATTTCATGACTCTTTTTTTTTTTATATGAATATCCGTTAATATTGATGTTTGAAACAGATGCGTTCTTGTAAATGCATATTCTATGCATAGTTATCAATTAATTGTTCTATCTATCCTATTGTGTTCTATTTGTCCATATATCTTTTAATCTGTCAATATATCTCTCTATCCCCCTCTCAGTCTCTCTTTTTTCTCTTAAAAAATTATATATATATATCCCTCTCTCTCTTCTCATATATATATATATATATATATATATAAATTTAAAATAATAAAGTTGAAAATTGAATATTAATTTGATTAATATCAATTTAAAACCATATACATATACATATATATATGTGTGTGTGTGGATGGTGTATATATGCATATACATGTATATATATATATATATATATATATATATATATATATATATATATATATATATATTACATGTATACGTATATATACATATATATAAAATACAGGTGCAGATACTTATGTATATGTGTGTGCATATATATATATATATATATATATATATGTGTGTGTGTGTACGTGTGTGTGTGTGTATATGTATATGTATATGTGCCTGTGTGTATCTATGTATATACATATACACACATAATTACAGTGACAATACTCGATCTCAGATACTCATACATAATCCTTTTTCAATCGATACCCAAATTCTTATTTTCTAAATTTCCACCTTCACTCTTCCACATTTCCTTGAAACATGCACTATGTAATGGAAAAGGAAAATAAACTATGAAACATAATAAAATACACATCATCCGAAACTCTTTCATAACACACACAATAAAAAGTAAAATTAAGTTAATTAATTAATTTATTTCTTCTTATTATCATTATTGTCATTAACATCTTTCAATGTTAATTCCATTTCTTACCGATTGTCAGCTATTATTATTATTATTATTATTATTATTATTATTATTATGAAGGCGGCGATCTGGCAGAGTCGTTAGCACACCGGACAAAATGCTTAGCAGCAATTCGTCACTCTTTACGTTTCAAGTTCAAATTCCGCCGAGGTCGACTCAGCCTTTCATCCTTTCAGGGTCGATAAAATGTGTACTGACTGGAGTGGACTGGCCTTTTGCCAAAATTTGAAACCGTTATTATTATTATTATTATTATTATTATTATTATTATTATTATTATTATTATTATTATACATGGTTTTCTTAAATGCTAAACCGTAGACGTGAAATGGCTGGAATCAAAGCGAAAGTAAAAACGGAAATTAGTTTTGGGTTGTCAGAAATATTCTTACCTGAGGTATTTGCGCTAAAAACTGTTGCGAGAAATTTGTTAGATTGTTTATGAAATTTTTTGCGGTTTTATGTTTCTTTCAACTATCACTGGTCGGAACGTTGACACGGTTTCTGTTGTAGTAATAGTAGCAGTAGTAATAATAATATTGGTAAAGTTGGTGGTGGTAGTTGTGTTGGTGATAGTTTTGTGCTGCCGTAGTCGTAATCGTGGTCGTGGTAGTGGTCGTGGTCATGTGATAAAAACTTGTGCTTCCAAAAAGCCTAAATGGTTGAAACGGTAATAAGAAAGTTGTTTAAGTTTGGTCAGTTCGATGCGTTTATATCTTGTATGTTGTGCTTTCTACAACTAAGAGCGCTACCGACACACTTGTCGCTATCTGTTAATTGCTACCGCTACTGCTACTGCTACCGCTACTGCTAGTGTTTTTAACTGTTGCTACTCATACCGTTACCATTATGCTATACCTACAACTGCTGCTGCTGCTGCTGCTACAGTTATTGTGGCTGCAACCTGTTGACTGTCGCCACCTCCGTTCAAAATATTCTTTCCTACTGCAACCGCTACTGTTGCAAACAATTGAAGCGAGGCCCTAGCAAGGTAGCTTTCTGAGGAAAAGGGAACTTGACAGAGAAAATATATTACTTGCAATAATTAAAAGGTGTAATAGAAGAAATATAATCGAGATATCTGTGTATTATTGTGGAATGTGATTTGGTGGATTTGATGCTTTACCTGTTCTAAATAATGCAACGAACAGCAGAAAATTATTAAAATACAAATGCGAAATGCCAACATGTTACGAATAACAATGCTGATGATGATGATAATAATAATAATAATAATAATAATCATTATCATATTAATCATTATTATATAATTAATCATTATATTATACTTATACTTAATTACAAATTATACGTAATATTCTTAGTTCTTTTATTTTCCATAGGAGCATCAAGTGAGGGGGAATATTATGAGGACAGTTTGTGTGGGAGTTTGCAGTAGAAATGAGGGGGAAGAAAAAGTGAGAAGGGGGAATAATAATAGATTCCGATTTTGGCACGAGATCAACGATTTGCGGGGGTGTTCAGACGAAAATAGCAATTTTAGGACGTTACTTGTACTTTGTTTTATTGAACCCGAAAGAATGACCAGTGAAGATAACCTCCCCAGTAATTGAACTCAGAAGGCAAAGAGCCAGAAGTATTTTGTTCGACGCACTAATAATTTTGCCAATATACCACCACCACCATCACCACCATGATAATGATAATAATAATAATAATAATAATAATAATAATAATAATAATAATAATAATAATAATATATTTCTTTATTACCCACAAGGGGCTAAACATAGAGGGGACAAACAAGGACAGACAAAGGTACTAAGTCGATTACATCGACCCCAGTGCGTAACTAGTACTTAATTCATCGATCCCGAAAGGATTAAAGGCAAAGTCGACCTCGGCGGAATTTGAACTCAGAACGTAACGACAGACGAAATACCGCTAAGCATTTTAAGGAAGATGACAATGGTGATGATGATGATAATGAGGAGGAGGAGGATGATAAGGATGTGGTGGATGTTGGTGGTAGTGATGATGATGATTATTCTACCATAGTTACAAGGTGTTTGTATTTGACTGGTACTTAATTTGAATGCTTCAGTAATATTTGCACATTGTGAATTAAGATGCAGTCATGTTGCTCCACCGGTTCTACATTCACCTTTCTTTAATAATTATAATAACAATCGTAATAATAATAATAATGATAATGATGATGATAATAATGATGATGATGATGATAATAATAATAATAATAATAATAATAATAATAATAACAGCAACAACAACAACACCTAAGATGTGATGATAGGGAAAAGGATGCTGTTGAGGATGATCATACCGTTGATGGTATTGATGGTGGTGGTGGTGGTGGTGGCGGTGCCGTGATAATGATGATGAAGCAAAAAAAAAGTATATTACAAATACAATTTAAAAAAAAAAAAACAGCAAAGAAAAAGTAAAAAATTCGCAGAAACCTCCAGATTCTAAAACCTATCTCCAAAAATTATTTTCCTGAATGGGAGGAGACAAATAACAGTGCGTTACAGGATTGACGTACCTGTATACCAGTGTACGTAAGGAATATTTGCATATATGGAGTATGAATGTGTATTGTGTGTGCGCGCGCTCAGTTCACACATTCACAGGTATTGTTGTGTAGTTTCCCCCACTAAAAATGACAGCCGACGTCATATCTAGATCACACCCATTTTACTTCGTTGAATTGAGATATTGGTCATAAGACATCAACCACATTCTCTTACGTCAAACGAGGAGAGGTGTGTGTTAGTGTGTGATGTCTGCGACGTGCAAGTTACCTGTGTGTGCGTGCGTGTATGTGTCAGTGTGTGTTTGTGTGTGTGTGTAATTTGTGCGGCGTGTAATGTTTGCGTTCTGTGTGATATATATGGCTGGTTTTATTCTAAGACTTAATTTAGACTTCCCATTTATTCCACAAAGTACATAGAATATTACTTCATTAACTTTCTCCTCACCTTGATGTATGTATCTATGTATGCATGTATGAGTCAATTTATGTATGAATGTAATATATATATACCTATCTATATGTATACCTATATATATATATATACATATAGATATACGTATACCCATTACCTATATATATGCATGTATCCCTGAATATATGTATATATATATTTTATATATATATATACGTATATGTGTATACATATCTATCTAACTATCTGTCTATTTACATACATACGTATGTATATATATATATATAATATGCGTACGCAAGCGTGCACAGCGTAATACGCACAAATACGCATACATGAAATGCACATATATACTCGTATATAGAGATTACCTGAGTCAAAAAGCAATCCACAACATGTATTTCAAATGGTATGCGTGAGTGCGATAACCAGTACGTGCGTGAGTGTGTGTGTGTGTGTTTGTTTGTGTGTACCTTCATTGTGTATCCTTTTCACATATAGATCTTAGATTTGTGTACATCTAAATATGTATTCACACAGATGTATATATATGTACATGTTTGTATCTATCTATCTATCTATCTATCTATCTATCTATCTATCTATCTATCTATCTATCTATCTATCTATCTATCTATCTATCTATCTATCTATCTATCTATCTATCTATATATATATATATGTATGTATGTATATGTATTCATATATATACACATGTATATGTCTAAATATATATATATATATATATGTATGCGTATACATACATATATACATACTTATATGTAATGTGTATGTAATATATATATACGTATGTGCGTATATATATTTATATATATATGTATTGTGTGTATATGTGTGCGTGTGTGTGTGCATATATATATATATATATATATATATATATACATGCATATATATAAATGCATGCTCGTATGTATATGTAATATATATATATATGTGTGTAAATATATATATATATATATATATAATATATATATATATATATAATAAATATATATATATATATATATATATATATATATATATATATATATATATATATATATATATATATATATATATATATATATATTTATATATGCTTTGAGTATGTATACTACATATGTGCGTGTGTGAGTGATATGCAATATATTTCTGATATACATATGTATGACTACATACACACACACTATATAATATATACAGGGTTTACTTGTGATGGAAATATCAGTCTCCTCAGAAAAGAAAAAATATGTATATACATATATACATAGTGGGGACTATACAAGGTAATCTGATAGGATATCTTTTATTCATATGTGTGCCACTATTACTGAGAATAAGTGACTGTTAGTTTTATACGCACACATGCATGCATACATAAATACATACACGCATACATACACACACATACACACACATACACACACGCACAAACACACACATATATATATGTCTATAAAACGAAGAGCTACTTATTTTCAGTAATAACGGCACATCAATAAAAGAGGCCCTATAACATTACCGTTCTTAGTTCCCACTGTGGCCCTGGTGCCATCACAGATCCGACGGCAATTAAGCGTCTCCCCATCCATGCACCCACCACACTCACGAAACCTGTTATTCCAGACTCACTGATATTGTGGATATTCTCGATCATCACTCGTCGGCACCTGAAACGCATCAGTCTAGGTATTTCTAAGTGACGTGTACTAGAAGGTAACCTAATGTTGAAGACGATCAAGTGGTTTTTATCTTCGATAAATAACAAAAGAAAAGATCTTAAAACAAAGATGTACAATGAATACAAAATGCAAACTGCCCTCTCTTCATCCTATAAGGCTTGTATGTGATGTCACTTACTACAAGTCTGATAATGGATTACACCACTTTGTAATAGCCCTTATTACTCTCCGTCATGAAATCGTCCTCGATAATGACCTTAACTGCAGTACATCCTCGACAACCAGGGTAATGGCTGATAGCTGATAGCTTATAGCTGATAATGTCTTCCTCAATAGTGACTAGACTGGACTTGATGCCACTTTCACTAGTTTATTCCCGCCCTCATTGATATGTGATTTGCTGTGTTTGTTGGGCTGAATCTTGTGTCATTTTGGTCTCTGCCATATTTTTGCTTACGTTATCGATATACATGAAGCAGAATGAGAAAGTAAAAAAAAAAAAACCCTGTTAATAAATTGTAGTATTCCCTAGACCAGTACTAGCTTACTCTTTTACCTACGGACCTCGTAGCCCCTAGATGGTAGATTATATACTTTTAACATATGGAGCTTCAAGACTCTTTTGTAGGCCATGTTTATCTTTCCTTTTTCTTCTTCCCTTTCTTTATATTGTATGCTCTTTTTTTTTACTCTCATGAAGCTCCTTGTCTTAATTCGAATGTCCTATGAAGATTAAGTACTTTATTCTCGCATTTATTTATAGACTGCACTTTTGTAACCGATCAATGACGGCCGTTAGAAATGTTACGTCACCTATTTATTATATCATGCTGTGTATTAAAAAATAAGCTATAAATGTGGTCCAATCGATGTGTTTGTTAATCTGAGGTTTTCTCCATTTTCTGATTATATATATATATACGTCTGAGCATAGCAGACACATTTCCACACTTGTCCACATGTATATTGCTCCCACATCCAATATACGTAGAAATGTAGTTTGGTTGGTCCAATATCGGTAATTAGCTTTCAAACACAAATATAAGTAAAAAAATTTAAATACCGTATCAACAAAGAAAAAATGAAAATATAGAATAAGAATACAATAAAAAGAGGGATCTTTTCAATTCTGAAGCCAGGACCACAGATCTTTCTACTTAACTAAATATTCTGAAACTTCGTATGCTGATAGAGTCTAGCAAAACAAGACACAGGTTGGAACTAGTTTATTTGAGAAAAATCTATTTTATGACTTTAATCGTAGATTAAAACTGCGAATTTTAACCAATCAGATTGTTTGTTTTCATGTGTAAAACTTGACTGCATTCTATTAGTGTGACGTAGAAAGCGCTTTTGTGACGTACTAACGTTCGGAAAACTGTAAACAAACACAGAACGTAACGGCAGACGAAATACGGCTACGCATTTCGCCCGGCGTGCTAACGTTTCTGCCAGCTCTTTGCTTTTGTAATATTAAATTTCTTGTCTTTTGCACAAATAAATACAATAAGTGAAATGAAACGCATTAGCTTAGAAACGAAATCTTGTTAGAAGCCTCGTCACTGAGATGCCACTTCTTAATAGCAAACGAAAGCAAGTACTAACAGAATGGAAACATTTTCAATTTAATACATGTGGCTTATTAACTAGTTTTAAATACTGTTATTAGAAGGTGGCTGACTATAGGATCCTGGAAACATGAGTACGTTAAATAATTAGAAGGAGATTTCACGGAGACATGCGGTTTATTTACATTTAAGATGTTTAATACGTCACCAACTTGGTGGTCGAGACGGAGTAAATAAAATAAAGCCGAATGACGGAATATCATTGGTTAAAATTCTAATTATTAAACAACGTTAAACTTAGAAGTTACAATTCCGTTTTCATTCTGGTTTACAATTAAGTTTACTTTTGACACATTCTACCAGTATACGAAGTTTCAAATTGTTTGGTTCAGTAGGAAAAATTTGAAAAAACTGGCTTCAGAATTGAAAAGATCCAAAAAGAGTACAATAACAGCAAAATAAAAATAATAAGATGAGTTCGAGGGTCAGGTGAAAATATCATAGGCTAACCAAGATACTCTGATGGAATGTGACCAAATGTAGATATACTTTATAATACAGACCTCCTGCGGTCCACACGCTTCTCCCATCAGTGTTGCAGTGCTTGGATCCAATTGGTGAAGAAGCTTTCTTCCTGTTCGTGAGAAAAGTCTTTAACAGCAGATTTCACATCATCATCATTGCGATATTGGTTCCCAACCAAGTGTTTTTTCATGTTCGGGAACAGATAATAGTCAGACAGGGCCAAATGAGGAGAGTAGGGAGGTAATCAACCAGTTCAAGCGAAATTCCAGCACTACAGACATAGAAACGTGTGTGACGCAATATTGTCCTCATGAAACGAAACCTCTTCCATCAGTCTTCCTAAGAGTTTGGTCTTGATGGCCATTTGTAAGTGCCTTAACAATTTGGCATCGTACTCTCCGCTGATGGTGTGACACTTCTGAAGATTGTCAATAAACACAATGACTCTTGTATTCCAAAAACCATCATTTTCCCTGTAGATGAAACGACCTTGGCCTTATTCAAAGCAGGTGAGAAAGAGTATCTCTGCATGTATTGTCCCTTTTCCTCTGGCTCAAAGTGAAGAGCATATCATATATCCTAGGTTCAAAAATGTTCAAAGCAACTAGGTGTATCTGCATCAAACAGTGTCAGATTTTCCTGTAGCTCATGCACTTTTGAACAGGTGACAGAAGATGTGGTACCCACCGAGCAGTAACTTTCGTCATGTCATGTTCATTGTGCACAATATTCTCAACTGTCTCACGAGATATGCTGATAACATTGGCCATTTGATTTATAGTCAATCGCTAGTCATACATCACCGTGTGATGAACACGAATCATGTTTTCCTCTGTGGTAGCAATTGCAGAATGTCTAGACCTTGGATCATTTTCAAAATCGCCCTAAACTTCCTAAATTTACCAGCTCCCTTTTGCACTGTTAATAAAACTTGAGCATCCCCTAGTGCAGCAGCCATGTCAGCATGAATGTCCTTGGGGGTCTAAACACTTTTTCTGCAGGTAATTGATGACAACATGATGTCAAATTTTGTCGAGTTTCAAAAGAGGTCGCTACTGCTTACTTTTGAAGTTTTAGAACAGTCAAACAGTCAGAAGTGAGTTTGCCGGGGGGGGGGGCGTGTAAACAAGCTGTTGTTAATAAAGACAGAAAGGAATACATGCAAGATTTTGCAGCACTAGCGCCACTCCTTCATAGTCTGCCTATGAACTTTTCAGCCTACCGTGGTGTACACACACACACACACACACACATACACACACACACACACGCACGTATATGCATATGTGTATGTGTGTATGTGAGTGTGTATGTATGTATATATATATATATATTTATATATATATATAGGGAGAGAGAGAGGAAGTGAGAAAGAGAGAGGTTCCTAGATAGTAGATAAATAAGCTTTCTGTCTATTTAGCAGGAATTTGTGCGTGTGTGACAATATCGCTGTAGATAACACATCTTCGTGCTGTGTTCTATGGCCAATTCATTATCCGGTTTTTGACAACAGAAAAATTTCATTGTTATCATTCTTTTCCAACTTTTCCTTTCCTAATACTCTCGTTAATTTGATTTTCTTTAAATGTGATAGGAAGCATCAGTATTCAACATTTCATTTCAAATGCCATTATCTCCTCCTCGTTTTCATCATCCTACACTTAAGATCCACACTAATCTGCCTATGAAATTACTATCGCTCTGAAAATCAAAATGTTGTAGATGGTTTAGATATTCATGTTTTCTTTTCACATATATTTATTTTATGTCACCAAATATAGTCTAATATATTAAAAGCTATTGTATTTTCTGTAATCCATGAGTTTACTTCATTCTTTGATCTCAGATCTTCTGTCATTTTACTTCTAACAGTGAAATTCATTAAGTTCTCTCTGGATGACGTCTTAGAAGGAATTGTGTTCCCTTAGATAGGAGACAGTGATCATATATGCATTTTGCTCATCTTTTACTTCAGTAATTATTTCTATACCACACAAATTATTTCTATACCACTTAGTGGCGTGATATCAATGTTTAGAACATATATGGGCAATACTAATGTTAAACCGTTGTCAGTATGCCACGTAGATATTTGCTATATTTTTTTTCGTTAGAGTAACACATACAAGCAATTCTTTTGGGATAAATTTCGACCTCGGGATTGGGAATCGAAAATTCTATCCTTCTGGAGTGAAAGTTCGGATCACGTGAGATGAAACGCTGACATTACGTACAATATGGCATTAACCTACTGTCTGAATAATTGTATAATGATTTCTTAGTCTAATATTAGATAGCTAACGAGAAAGGCAGTCAAATAAACTGGTCTCGGTATTTGACTAACATCTGCTTCCTTTAAACTAAACAAGATAAGATATAAATTCAAAATATAAACTAACGCTGTAAAGTATTTCGTCTGAAAATTTACTAAGTTTGGCAATTATTTTCATGTATACATGCTACCATTCAGTGGTGATGTCTAAACCAAAGTAGGAACGTCTACATATTCTATCATCCTTCTAGGAATAGTAGCAAAATGTCGCTCCCCAAATCAAACCTTACCGACTTAAAAATTAGAACTCGTAACGCAATCACCGAAAGAAAATATGCAGCAAAAATCTCAATACAGCTGGTATAATTTTGGGTGTTTTTTTTTTCTTTACCAGAGCTAACATAGGACTTAATAAACAAAAGCTATCACAAAAACCAATACCAACACCACCTCAAAACCTACGAGAACAAGATCAAATACAACCATCACAGCAACCACATTGAGGCAATTTATCTTAACATTACGTATTGTATTCTGTCATAGCAAACGTTTATGGCTAATGTAATGAATGAGATGAAGAAAAGTCAAATTATAAGCAAAAACTGATAACAAAAAAGAAAATTAATGAAGTAATAAAATGTTCAATATGGCTGATATAAAATACCTCAGGGTATTGTGCTACATTCTGAATATAAATACACTAGGACATCTATAATAAAATATTATTCTTTGAAAATATGTTCTCAACTATGATTATTAGATAAATTCTCCCTCTATGCTTTTCAGTATCTTAAAACAACAAGGGAATATCTCTCACAAGATTAATTGTTCGGAAAAGCTTAGAAATATAGAAAATGCAGATTGAAATGGATTCGGTCTTTACTCACATCTGGTGAAAAATTGACATACTTCAGTCCCTTTAGACGCCTTCAGTTAAGTATATTTTACCATGACGGTAAAAAAAAAAAAAGTGTATAGAGAATGCGTTGCTTTTACGCTACAATAATCTGTTGGTTTAAAGATGTGTTTCACTTCAGTCTGCTGTGTCAGTGTTGCCCAAATATTTCAATCGTAATTTAAACATCTTGCGTATTGAAGCCCCCGCGTGTATCTGTATTTAATATGCTACACAATCCTTTGAGTGTACAAAATATATATTTTTTAAACAGTTTTATGCAAAGTGCTGTTGTACTCAACTAGTCAAAAACTATGTTATGCTGATTCTACTTAACGATTACCTTAAATGTATACTTGTCTGCGGAGTGTTCAGACTGGATAATCTTAGTTACTCAGCAGCCCTACTATTTAAACATTTCAATACCATGAATGAATTCTGAGTTACTCCTCCACTCATTGAATGACATAGAGTGAATACATTGAATAGTTAGGCAAACTTTTATTGGTTAATGTTATTGGTGTCAAAGATCCCTATTGACTGTCCATATAAGCACTGTATTTAAAATAATGAAAGTAATAGATGAAATGTGGAGGTCAGAATTGTGAAGATTGGAGCAGAGAGAAAAAGAGACGGAAAAACGGAATATGTACATAGGTTTTAAATTTTGCTACAGGACCTGCAGCTTCGGGGAAGGGAGCAAGTCTATTACATGGACCTCAGTTGACACTTATTTTATCGACCCCGAAATGATGAAAGGCAAAGTCGACCACAGTGGGATTTGAACTCAGAACGTAAAGACGGATGAAATGACGCTATCCCTTTTTGTCCGGCGTGCTAACGATTCTGCCAGCTCGGCGCCTTAACGAGTATGAATATATGAAAATTATTTGATAAAGTGAATTTCTTTAATCGTCAAATAAACGTCTATGAAAAATAATGTCTGAAAATATAAGGGTTGTTTATAAAGAAGGAAAGGTAGATTAAAAGAAATCAGGCACGATGGGAGAAAGTAAAAAACAATAATGTTGTTGTGTTGGAGTTAGTCATAAAAAGGATTTCTGAGAATGCAATATGTTGGGGAGCAATTAAAAAAAGAGTTGTATAAAAGAGTTGTATAATCAAGGAGTAAAAACTTTTTTTAGTCGTTTGATATATCTTAGTTGTTTGACACGATTTAGTAATTCACTTTGATTAGTTATTTTAGTCTATTTGTATATAACTTTTCTTGACAGGCCGTTCTATATATTTTGTATTTTCATGTGCATGGTAATATTTATATACGATGAAATGTATGGATGCGTGTTGTTATATAAATTCGCTGACCCGAATTTGATGTTTGTTCCCTAATTGATGTTCATATATATATATATATATATATATATATATAAGCAAGAAAAAATTGTAAAAAGGCAGAATGCAAAATTGAAAGAAAATTTTAATGAAAATGGGTGTATGGAAAAGTTTTTGAAAAATTGATAAAATATATATATATTAATTCAAACCGGTTTTCGTCATAATGTGACTTTTCAAGAATTGTAGAGAAAAATTTTTTTTAAATGTGAGGAGGGGGAAAAAAGAAAATTACATTGTTTTTTGCAAAAAAATAAAAATAAATATATACAAAAATTTAAAAATAGGTACTCCGATACATTGTACAGTCTTTGTGTATCTTGAGTTTAATGATTGTTCACGAAAAAATTACCTTGAAGTATTGAGATCCAATGGGATTAAATCCATGTGTTGTTTAATTTAATTAAGGGTGTCTCTTAAGTGCATGGCAAAACAGGAAGTAATAGTAGTCAAGTTCCTGTGTTGTGAATAAGGGGAGACAACTCTATGGGTTTTAAGCTCTTCAATTTGTGTTTATCAATTTTTTGTAATAAAGGGTGTTAATAAACCTTAAATTATAGAATTATCATTTTAGCTTCATTTGCATTATCTTTTTTATATAATTGTGTGCTAACTTAACATTCAGATTTTAACCTTCCGCTGCCGTTGGTATAGGGCTTACATCTGGCCAAAATCTTCCAAGACCATCATATATGAAGCTACCGTAAACTCTATAACCACTAAAGACACCGTTTCGACGAAGAAATACGTGGGCCTGACAGAGGGTAATTTCAAGGCCAGGTTCAATAACCACACTTTGAGCTTTAGGCACTGGAACAAAAGAAAAGCGACACAATTATCCAATCATATTTGGTCTTTAAGAGATAAAGGTGTCGATTATAACATACAATGGAAGATTTTGGCAAGATGTAAGCCCTATACCAACGGCAGCGGAAGGTGCGGTTTATGCGACATGGAGAGATGGCTTATCTGGAAAAGCAGCTTAGACCCTACCACATGTCTAAATACAAGGACAGAGCTTTTCGGATCATGCCCACATGTGACTAAATTTCTGTTACGTTTTTGGTCCCCTAAAGAAAACGGATAGAACATGCTTTCTGTGTAATGTCCCAAGAAGATTTTATATATTTTTATATATTTTTATATATTTTTATGTATTTTTATATACTTTTTATGACGAAAAATGCGAGCGATGTATAAGTACACAGGCAAAGCAGAGTTATAACAGAGTAATTTCCCTTCATTTTTAACGGTATTTTTTCATAACGTTTTCAAATAGCCAGATAACCGAAGAGATGGTGTTGTGGATTTCCACTTCGGCATCTGAAACTCAGAGTTTTATCTTGACTACCGAGTAATGTAACATATTGTATAGATAAATTTCCTCTATTTACATAATATTGAGGTCTCTTTCTTTCTTTTGTTATCTTACCGTTTTATCAATAAATCACCTCCCGGACGACGTTATTCTCAACTAAGAGCTAATACGACCCTTTGGGGATTATCGCCTAACATTGGTTGAGGACTCTCACAAACAAAAGAATCTAATATGGACGCATATCACATAGATTATTCTATGAAAAATATACCGATCCCATCAAAGGATTTTTACTCTAAGAAACTTCTGCAAAAAATTACTGATGTAATTAAGCGTATGAGATGGAAGGCTTTCTTTTTTGACACAGAAGCGAACACCAAGGAAAACATTTGCTATCGGATAAAATCCAAAAAATTCCCTCCTAGGATTAAAGGCTTGGAAGATTTCGAAGCGGACCTGCTGAAGATCATGAGCAAAATAAAGTTTCGTAAGTCTTTTAACAATTTCCAACATAAATTGAAAAAAGATATTGATCATATAAAAAGCTCCAACAAAAAAGCACTTTTTTCGGATAAAACCAAGAACTTATACCTGGTAGATAACAGCAAATACACACAACTCTTACACAACAGCATCATTAATAATTATACTAAGGCTAGGGCACAGACATATAACGAAATTAATAAAGAAGCTAGCGTCATCGCCGCTAAACTTAAATTAGATAAAAAAAATAGAAACCCTCCCCCAAAAAGAGGCCTTTATTACTATTAAAGACCACAAAGAAAACTTCCTTTCCAATCCTAAATGTAGGCTTATCAACCCAGCCAAGTCAGAACTAGGGATTATTAGCAAAGAAATTTTAGATAAAATAAATACGAAAATTAAGACCGACACTAGGCTAGTGCAATGGTCCAATAGTATAGAAGTCGTAGACTGGTTTAAAGCTATTAAGAATAAGAAAAAAGCGAGGTTTACACAATTCGATATTGTTGATTTTTATGCCTCTATCTCTAAAGAACTGCTAGATAAAGCCCTAATCTTCGCTAGTGACTTCATAGAAATTAGTACCAATGATAAGGATATAATCTTCCATGCTAGAAAGACATTACTTTCAGTGAGAATGCAAAGTGGGTAAAAAACACCGACACGGAGGGCGCTTTCGATGTGAGCATGGGTTCATATGATGGGGCAGGCATCTGTGATCTAATTGGACTCTTTCTCCTAGATACCTTCGGTAAGACATTCCCTAACGTACATTTCGCCATCTACAAAGATGATGCCCTCGCCTAACAGCTAATACAAATGGACCAGCACAAGATCGTTTTAGGAAGGATATTATCCAGTTAATGAAACACTTCGGACTTAGTATAACTATAGACACTAACCTGACGGTTGTCAATTTCTTAGACGTTCCTTAGATCTTAATAATAATATTATAAGCCTTATAGGAAGCCCAATGACAGACTAAGTTATATTAATGTAGGTTCATGCCATCCCCTATAGTATTCAAAAATTTA
Organism: Octopus sinensis; assembly: GCF_006345805.1. Taxonomy (NCBI): domain Eukaryota; kingdom Metazoa; phylum Mollusca; class Cephalopoda; order Octopoda; family Octopodidae; genus Octopus; species Octopus sinensis. The sequence goes on from NC_042998.1 coordinate 81,456,176, forward strand.
GTTAAAAATATTAGTAAGAGGATTTCTAGCCTCTCATCTAATGAGGACATCTTCAATAGCGTTGCCCCAGTTTATAATAAAGCTTTAAAAGATAGTGGTTTTAGCGAAAAAATAAAATATACACCTATCACCAGCCCAACAATAAGGAAAAGGAATAATAGAAATAGGAAGGTCATCTGGTTTACGCCCCCTTACTCACCCGAGGTGGCCTTCAATATAGGTAAATATTTCCTAGCACTGATAGATAGACAGTTTCCAGTTAACCATGCTTATAGGAAACTCTTCAATAGACACAATTTAAAAATTAGTTTTAGTTCAACTACCAATTTTAAAAACATAATCAATCATAACATACAAAAAACACAAGAAGAAAACATCTGTTCATGCAGGAATAAAGAATTGTGCCCGCTAAATGGAGCTTGCATGTCCAAGACCATCATATATGAAGCTACCGTAAACACTATAACCACTAAAGACACCGTTTCGACGAAGAAGAAATACGTGGGCCCTGACAGAGGGTAATTTCAAGGCCAGGTTCAATAACCACACTTTGAGCTTTAGGCACTGGAACAAAAGAAAAGCGACACAATTATCCAATCATATTTGGTCTTTAAGAGATAAAGGTGTCGATTATAACATACATGGAAGATTTGGCCAGATGTAAGCCCTATACCAACGGCAGCGGAAGGTGCGGTTTATGCGACATGGAGAGATGGCTTATCTGGAAAAAGCAGCTTAGACCCTACCACATCTAAATACAAGGACAGAGCATTTCGGATCATGCCCACATGTGACTAAATTTCTGTTACGTTTTTGGTCCCCTAAAGAAAACGGATAGAACATGCTTTCTGTGTAATGTCCCAAGAAGATTTTATATATTTTTATATATTTTTATATATTTTTATGTATTTTTATATACTTTTTATGACGAAAAATGCGAGCGATGTATAAGTACACAGGCAAAGCAGAGTTATAACAGAGTAAATTTCCTTCATTTTTAACGGTATTTTTCATAACGTTTCCAAATAGCCAGATAACCGAAGAGATGGTGTTTGGGATTTCCACTTCGGCATCTGAAACTCAGAGTTTTATCTTGACTACCGAGTAATGTAAACATATTGTATAGATAAATTTCCTCTATTACATAATATTGAGGTCTCTTTCTTTCTTTGTTATCTTACCGTTTTATCAATATATATATATTATATATATATATATTTATGTCATGTATAAAATATGAAGCTATGTGTGTGTATATACATATATATATATATACAGAGAGAGAGAGAGAGAGGGAGAGAGAGAGAGAGAGAGGAGAGCGAGAGAGGGATCGACAGTATATATATATATTATATATATATATTATATATATACATATAGATAGATAGATAGATAGATAGTAGATAGATAGATAGATAGATAGATAGATAGATAGATAGATAGGTAGGTAGATAGATAGATAGATAGATAGATAGATAGATAGATAGAAGATAGTAGATAGATAGATAGATAGATAGATAGATAGATAGATAGACAGACAGACTGACAGATAGCAGCACATTAGCGGCATGTAGTGAATGAGAATAAACGAATGTTAGGTTAGCTAAAATGTTTTTGACATATTTCAACTTCGAAAGGTAAATTCATCGCATTTACCGTGGAGAAAAATTCCTCCTATCGTAAATGGTGTAGAAACACCATATTTACCCAATGCTTTACTCTAGCAGCTTCCTAGATGCGCGGTTCCGGAAGTTTGGCCTTCGTCAATGGAAATATCGAATGGGATACCGTGGGCAGATTCAAAGAAGTGATTAAAACAACAGTCAACATCAGCCGAATTAGCCGAACATGTGTCCTTCGAGCAGTCCTGACTGATTATGTCTACAGAACACACGAAACCACACGTAAAGTCTGTGGATTTTCGAGTCGGAATGGGGCTGTTGCCTCCCCTGTCAGCAGGTATACATCTGCACTCTTCCTACAGCATTAATAGTAATTTAACTCTTATTTATAGCCATGTAGGTGCGTCGGCGTTCTTACTAACATATAGTGTATATATATATACATATCGGTGCAAATGGTTTTGTTAAGCGGTGTCAAGTCCCACGTGTACGGGAAAGTCACATTTTTCTGTCGAGGGCTTATATGTCCCATTATTAGACTATTTATTTGGTCATATCACTATAAGCTATAAGCCTATGAAAAATACCGTTATCATTATTACATATATATATATATATATATATATTTCTACTAAGCAATAAAGGGTTTAGCAACGAATTGCCTTACCACATACCGAATTAGTATAAATAGCAGTCAAAGAGTTATAGCTATTTCTTCTACTAAAAAGGAGATCTCAGTAAAAACAGCAATTGGAAGGCAGACACAAACAGGTAAGAGCGAATGAATTGACGGCAATCTATCATACAATTTTAAGTATCTACGGGACGCACGTTTCGAAATCAAGTTTTTAGGAAAGCATAAGAATTAAATATTAAATAATTCTACCTTACCAAAACTTCTTTCTCTTCAGCATAGATACTATAATCATAAATGATTATATATGAATTTTGAGATACTAGAAGGCACCAACTCAACTCAGTATCAGAGCGAGCTAGAATCCGCAACTAGTATCACCAAATTCAATGTGTGAATGAAAAGATGGTGTCACCAGCCCCTTCCCACCCGGTGTAGCCAAAACAAGATGCTGTGGTTATCTACTGAGATAAAATATGGTTATCCGTAATAATGAAGGGTGAAATTAATTAATTTGGAATAATTATCAATTACACCAAGTAGTCTTCGGCATGTAAAAGCCTCATTCGAGGAAAATTTACACAATCTTTTCATTCACACATTGAATTTGGTGATACTAGTTGCGGATTCTAGCTCGCTCTGATACTGAGTTGAGTTGGTGCCTTCTAGTATCTCAAAATTCAATATATAATCATTTATGATTATAGTATTCTACGCTGAAGAGAAAAGAAGTTTTGGTAAGGTAGAATTATTTAATATTTAATTCTTATGCTTTCCTAAAAAACTTGATTTCGAAACGTGCGTCCGTAGATAACTTAAATTGTATGATAGATTGCCGTCAATTCATTCGCTCTTACCTGTTTCTGTCTGCCTTCCAATTGCTGTTTTTACTGAGATCTCCCTTTTTAGTAGAAGAAATAGCTATAACTCTTTGACTGCTATTTCTAAATTCGGTATGTGGTAAGGCAATTCGTTGCTAAACCCTTTATTGTTATATATATATATATATATATATATTATATATCTAATATATATATATATATATATATATATATATATATATATATATATATATGTATATATGTATATATATATATAAAACTAAAGTTATAGAACAAACAATGCAAGTCATCCACTTAATCATAGAAAATACATTTAGACATCACGGAAGAAGGTGTTTTAGGGTGATGCACCTGGTGCCTTAAACACAATAATATACCCCTGAAATAGCCATAGGGAAGTAGTAAATATGTTTCCTCTTTTTAAAATAAGCCTCTCTTATTAGATAAGTAATTTATAAGATTTTCTAAACGATGAACCTTTATTTTATTTTACATTATATATTATAATTTTTTATATGCTTCCTATATTTATATATGGTTTATATATTTTATATACCTATATATATATATATATATATATATATATATCTATATTATATATATATATAATATATATATATATATACTTTATACTATATTTTACGTTTTACCTTCTAGGTGTTGTAATGGTTTAAAAAAAAAAAATTTTTTCTTAATCGTAAAGTATTAACTTTTAACCGTGATGAACTGTATTCACATATATTCACACATTTTTCTCGCACTTTCTTATATGCTTGTACAGATGAATTATATTCTATCTTCCGTGATGTCTAAATGTATTTTCTATGTTCGAGTTATGAAATGTTAAGTGGGTGGCCTTGCATTTGTTTGTTCTATAACTTTAGTTTGATATATTTGTCTCATTCAATGGAGCACTTCTATAGCTGTCCTTTTAAACATTTCGTTCCTTATTAAACATTTTGTTCCTGATAAGAAACAATAACTGTATTATTGAGTATATATATATATATATATATATATATATTATATATTATATATATATATATATATATATATATATATATATATATATATATATTACGTTTATATATTTGTTGTGCAAGATTTTTTATGTGAAGTTGTGTGTTGAAACAGACATTGTTGTATTTCGGAATGGTCATTTTGCCAGTTTAGCCCCCCCAAAAAAAAACACACGCACTATATATTTGCTGTTACTTTGCTTCAGTGTTATTTATTTTTTACCTTAATCTGAATCTTATTTCGGCCAGAGTTCTTTCGTCACACTCCTTAAGGTAGGAAATATCTCATCGATTTTGTACCAACACGCCGAGCAGGAACACAGGGGATCAATCAACAACATAGAGGTTAAAAACTTGTCCACACATAGAACAGATGCAACAATCAGACAAATTATAGAAGCTACACACATAATAGAAGATAGACCTAGCCTGAATAGGAAACTGGAATGGAACACTAGCACACACCACAACATATGACAGAAGAGGATCCCCATAAACTGGTTACAATATAAACAAAACCGAAAACATAATAAATAAAAACAGATCAGAAAATAAACAAATAGAAATAAATAACTATATATGTTTTTTTTTAAATTTAAAGGATAAAAAAATTTTTTTTGAAATGTTTTATTATTATTATTATTGTTATTACTAGTATTGTTGTTATACATACATACATACATACATACATACAAGCATACGTAATAATAATAATAATGATAATAACAGTAATAGTAAGTGGATGTAAACATGAACAAATAAAAAAAGAATAAACAAAAACAAATTACACGGACGTATATAAACAGAAGATATTACAGGCATTCGCCCCACACACATACATGCTAACTAAACATAGACGCATATAGAGATATACGCATGCGCAAATGAAGACATACAATAGAAATACAAAATGGCTGACGGTTAGTAAGGAGAGACACACAAATAAGAAAGAAGAAAGCAAAGGGCCACTGATGCGGTCACAGGAGTGTGCCGAAAGAACTCTAACCGAAATAAGATTAAGATTGATGTAAAAAATAAATAACACTGAAGCAAAGTAACACCAAATATATAGTGCATGTGTTTTTATTGGCTAAACTGGCAAAATGACCATTCCAAATATATATATAATGTAAATACTTATGGACTCTCGTACTCTCTCTTTTACTCTTTTACTCTTTTACTTGTTTCAGTCATTTGAGCAAATCGACCCCGGGACTTATTCTTTTTGTAAGCCCAGTACTTATTCTATCGGTCTCTTTTACCGAACCGCTAAGTAACGGGGACGTAAACACACCAGCATCGGTTGTCAAGCAATGCTAGGGGGACAAACACAGACACACAAACATATATACACACATATATATATATACATATATACGACAGACTTCTTTCAGTTTCCGTCTACCAAATCCACTCACAAGGCATTGGTCGGCCCGGGGCTATAGCAGAAGACACTTGCCTAAGATGCCACGCAGTGGGACTGAACCCGGAACCATGTGGTTGGTTAGCAAGCTACTTACCACACAGCCACTCCTGCGCCTGGACTGTTGTCGATCTTTTCCTTCTTCTTTTTCGTTTCGACTTACCTATGAATCCTGTTTCCGAAGAGCTTTGCTCGAAACGTAAAACAACCACTCTTTCTTTCCTTGGCCGAGAGTCCTATTAATACGTCGCGCGTTGTCGCTTTTTGCATGTCTTTTTATTCCGTTTTATTGATTATGTGTATATATATTGGCTTGGCAACGAAGTTCCCGCCGTTTTTTTTTTATTTGGGGATTTATTGCGTTTTTAAATTTTGAAATCTATTTTTTTCGAAATTCTATTTTTGAATCAGTTTGGAATCTTTTTTTTTCTACTTAATTTTAGTTGATGTTTGTTTATTTTCAGATCATTAAAATGGAATGTCAAGTTAAGAATAACGAGCATTTTCGACATCTCCTTCATTTTACTTTTAATCAAGGTTCTAAGGCCGCAAATGCTGCTCACAACATTTGTGCTGTGTATTGAGAGGGTGCCATAGCTAAAAGAACAGCTCGTGATTTGTATGCCAAGTTCAAAAATGGTAATTTTGACCTCATAGACGCACCTCGTTCTGGTCGTCCAGTTGAGTTCGATGAAGAGCGATGAAACCAACTTTTGCACGAAAATTCTCGTCAAACGATAAAGGAACTGGCAGAGAAAATGGAATGCTCCCACACTGCTATAGAGAAGCATCTTCACTTGATGGGAAAGGTTCAGAAGTATGGAGCATGGTTTCCGCGTGCTTTAAGTGACAACCGCAAAAATCAACGAGCCACAATCTCCGCAATTGCTTGAACGGAACCAAACGGTCAACGCAAAACTCTATGTCCAACTGATGGAACGACTCAACACAGCTATTCAAGAGAAAAGACCAAATCGGCAGCATGGAGTACTTCTGTTGCAAGGCAACGCCCGCCCTCATATCGCCAATATGACCAAGGAAGCCATTCAAACGCATGGTTGGGAAGTGCTGCCACATCCACCGTACTCTCCTGATTTGGCACCAACTGATTTCCACCTCTTTCGATCTCTTTCAAATGCTATGCGCGGAGTTTCGTTCAATACTAATGCAGAATTGAGAGCTTGGTTGGATCGATTTTTCGAGTCGAAGTCGGGTGATTTCTACCAACGAGATATTGAAAATCTTGTTGAACGTTGGGAGGAAGTTGTAAAAAACAAGGGTAAATACATTATTGATTAATTAGTTGGTATTTTTTAAAACCTTTTTAAAAATTTAAATTAAAAAAAGCGGCGGGAACTTAGTTGCTAACCCAATATATATATATATATATGTGTGTGTGTGTGTGTGTGTGTATGTGTGTGTGAGTGTGTGTGTATATTGTCAATAGATGTAATGTAGGAGTTATCATTAAACAAGTGACTTTGTAGCGCCCACATGATTCGAGCTTAACCTCTGATGTCTTAAGAGGGACAAATTCCACCGGGTAAAGAATCGCTATAAGTGGTATCAAGGTGAGTAGATATGGAGGCAATTATGCGGATAAAAAGATTAAATATAACAGCTCGGGTTCGATATACAATACATATTCTTTTACTTATTTCAGTCATTTGACTGTTGCTATGCTGAAGCATCACCTTTTGTCGAGCAAATCGACCCCTGGACTTATTCTTTGTAAGCCTAGTACTCATTCTATCGGTCTCTTTTGCCGAACTGCTAAGTTACAGGGACGTAAACACATCAGTATCGGTTGTCAAGCGATGTTGGGGGGACAAACACAAACACACAAACATACACACACACACACACACACACACACACACACATATATATATATATATATATATATATATATATACATATATACGACAGGCTTCCTTCAGTTTCCGTGTACCAAAACCACTCACAAGGCTTTGGTCGGCTCGAGGCTATAGTAGAAGACACTTGCCCAAGGTGCGACGCAGTGGGACTGAACTCGGAACTATGTGGTTAATAAGCAAGCTACTTACCACACAGTCGCTCCTACGCCTATACTTACCACACATATACCTATATTTCTATACTTACCACACAGTCACTCCTACGCCTTTACCTACCACACAGACACTCCTACGCCTATATAAGTGTATACATGCCAAATAAAAGAAAGCAAAGACTGCAGACTTTCAGGCGATGAATATTTAAGTATAAATATATAGATATTTACATTGATAGATCAAACTTAAACAGATTACAAACGACAGAGATTAAAGAGAAAGAGGTAAGGTGTTATAACTCTGGGAGCTCGGAGACCCATCATAATATTACTAGGTGTAGTTTTCCACAATATGTAAGACCTAATGGAAGCAAATAGACATTGGATAACTCAAGTCTCCTTCATCAGGGTACTCTGATTGCGGCCATGCTGGAGCAATACCTTGAAGAATTTTTAGTCGAATGAATGAACCACAGTGCTTATATTTCTTTAAGTCTGGTATTTATTCTGTCGGGCTCATTTGCCGAACTGCTAGGTTACGCTGACGTAAATACACCAACACCGGTTGTTAAGTGGTGGCGGAGGACAAACAGAAACAAAGACACACACATCCACATACCACACAAGCCACACACACATACACACCACACAAACCACACACACACGCACGCACACACCCATACGCACATACACATGCACACCACACACACACACCACACACACACACACGACGTACTTCTTTCAGTTTCCTTCTACCATATCCGCTCACATGGCTTTATTTGGTCCGAAGCCATTCAAGAAGACACCGGACCAAGGTGCCACGCAGTGAGACTGAACCTTGAACCAGGTGGTTGGGAAGCAAGCTTCTTACCACACAGCCACGCCTACATGTATGTGTATGTGTGCGTGTGTGTGTTTCTGTGTGAATGACTGTGAGTGTGTGCGTGTATGTGCGTACGTGCACTGAATGAATGACAGAGAAAGAGAGGGCTAAAGAGTGAGAGTGTAGTGAACGAGAGACTTACCATGAAATTGCAAGGCTGCAACTAATGTACTTTTGGCCATATCTCAATATATGGTTTAGCTTCGTCTGTCTTTATGTTCTGAGTTCAAATTCTGCCGAGGTCGACTTTGCCTTTTATCCTTTTGGAGTCGATAAATTAAATACTAGTTGCGTACAGGGGTCGATCTAATCGAGTGGCCTACTCCCCCAAAATTTCGGGCCTTGTACCTCGAGTAGAAAAGAATATATGCCTGAGATGGATCAAAATCTGAACAGTAAAGCATTGTGCACATGTATGACCTAATGCTGAGCGCAAAAAGAAACAGCAACGAAGATATGATGAACGCCCAGGACACTATACCAGTTATACGTTTGATGAAGACACAAACATAAAAAGCAATACTTTCCCCTTCATCTATATTCACACAAGTAATAGCTCCATTGAAGTCATGGGCGTCATTAAGTGACATTCCTCTTCAACTAAAAACAGCGTTAATAGCTTCTGTTATGATATAAACGTCACAGAATGACTTCCTTTTGCATCTAAACACAGACCATTTGGGTCTAATAAAAATAAAGTTAGTAATTATTTAATTATCTCTTGGTTTCCGTCGCCACTATATAGCAATATATAATAATATATTAGTAAAATATGGTAATATTCATTTTAATAGACTCCATTATATTTCTATATAGCTTATAATACTAAATTACTGTAGGTTGAGAAAAACAAAAATTATCAATATTAAGAGGGCGACAAAGGTGTGTTTATGTTACGATTGTGTGTTTATGTTTATGAAATGATGGTAAATAGATGATGATAATATAATAATGAAAATGATGAGGTAGATGTTAATGATGGTGATAATAATATTGATAAAAATAACAGAAGCCAAAGACGGTGATGACTATGATGGTGGTAGTGATGATGATGATGAGGAGGATGAAGAGGCGACGACGGAGGCTGAGGAAAAGGTGAAGGGAATGATGATGGAAATGCTCGACTTCAAAATTATGATGGATTGGTGGTAGCGAATGATGATGTTCCGGGGTGTGGTGGGAGGGTTTACGTTGGCTGCAGAAGTGAGAGCAACGTCGACGATAACGATGGCACCATTGATGATGATGATGAAACTGATCACGAATGTGAAGATGATTACGATGATGATAATGACAATAACAATGATGTTGAACCATGATGATGGATGTTGACAAAGATAATCGGCGACTTAATTGATTACGACGAAGATGATGACAATGACGATGGTGTGGATGATGATGATGATGATGAGGAGGAGGGTGATCATGATCATGATGACGACGACGATAATGATGATAACGAGGACGAGGAAGGTGATGCAGCAACTGCTGCTGATGATGAAGATTGACCACAATGACAACGACGACTGCGATGAAGATGATGATGACGACAACGATGATGATGATAACGACGAAGATGACGATAATAAGATAAAAACCAAGACGATAGTAATAACAATGATGATATATGGCGATAAAGATGATTCATTAGAGATGGTGACGTTCATGAGGATGACGACAATAAAATCAGAGAGCGAGCAGCAGGTAAAGCTGTTGTAATAATGTCACTGAATAAAAGAGAAATTATTTCATTGATGAGATAATTCTCGCCGTCGTTTAATATATGCTAATATGGATAGCAGGAATGCTGATTCCCATGTTACTTATGACACATCGATGCGTCAGTCTGGAAAAAGACATTAGACGAAATGAGGGAGAGCTATTATTGCTGCTCATATATCTATAAATAGCTAGCGTTACATCTTGACTTATTGCAAATATCAGTTATTTTATCTCATCACTATAATTTTTATTAAGTGAACTCACGTTCTATTTTCTCTATATCAGATTTTATTGAGTGTGTGTTTGTGTATCTCTATGGAAAGCATACCACACACACACACACACAACTTTTGTCTCTTACTCGTTTCGGTCAGTAGGCTGTAGACATGCTGGGACACCGCCTTAAAGAATTTTGAATCGAATGAATCGACCCAGTACTTTGTTTTTAATCTGGCGTTTATTCTATCAACATTTTCTGCCGAACTGTTACGTTAAAGAAACGTAAACACACAAACGCCGGTCAAGTGGTAGTGGGGCGCAAACACAGACGCAAAGGTGCACACACACACACACACACACACACACACAGTGGGACTGATCCATATGAGGAAACTTTTGACCACACACTCACTACTGCGCCTGCATATATCTACATGAATAATATACTTATATATATATATATATATTTCGTTTTTGGATTTAGTTTGCAAGATTCTTTATATGAGTTCGTGTGTTGAAGCATATTCTGTTGTGTCTGGGGAGAGTCATTCTCTTTCTCTTCTCTTTTAGTGCTTTATTATTTAACACACTCACCGGTAAAATTTCCACTTATTTCTTATTTTTATTTTCTAAATTTTTCGTTGCGTCTTGCAACATTTTCAATAGACTTGACTCTGTCCATTATTTACACTTAAAGAGAATGACTCTCCCCAGACACAACAGTATAATATATATATATATATATAACGGGAAGCTTTATGAAAATAGACAAAAGACGAAGGCAGGTGGAAAACAAACAAACAATTGTATTAGTATGGCGCTCAGGAAATATAAATAAAACAAGTCTTTAACGTTTCGAGCCTACGCTCTTCAACAGAAAGATACACAGAGAGAAAAAAAACACAGAAAGGAGAGAAAAAAAATGCGTGCAGTACTAACGAATCAACATGGCGATCTGATTTCGGCCAGAGTCAAAGATCAAACATGAGACGCGAGAGCGAAATAAGGGGAGATAATAGGGTTGATAACAGGGTTGAATGACCACCTATTAGTGCGTAGGAGGGGTCTGGACGTGTGTATAGGGTTGGTGTATGGTATTAGTATGTATAAGGGTGTGTGAGTATGTGTGTGTGTGTGTGTGTGTGTATGAGAGAGTATTAGTGCGTAGGATAGGTCTGGACAGGCGTATGTATGGGGTTGGTGTATGTATTAGTATGTATTAGTATGTATTAGTACGTATAGTATGTATAGTGTTGTGTGTGTTGTATGAGAGAGTATAAGTGCGTATGAGGGGTCTGGACGTGTGTATGTATAGGGTTGGTGTATGTATTAGTATGTATTAGTATGTATTAGTACGTATTAGTATGTATTAGTTGGTGTATGTATTAGTATGGCACATCATATATGATGTGATGTGTAAAGTCGTGTGGTGTAGTGAGGAGAAGAGGGGGAGGGGGGGAGAAGAGGGGGAGAAGGGGGGGTAAGAAGAGGGGAGGAGAGGGGGAAGAGGAGAGGAGGGGGAGAAGGAAGGGGAGAGGAAGGGGAGGGAGGGAGCAGAGGGAAGGGGAAGAGGGAAGGAGGGAGGGGGAAGAAGGGAAGGGGAGTAGGGGTGAAAGGATGAAGGACTGAAGAAGTAGGGGTCGGGGGAAGGATAGGTGAGGAGGGGTGAGTAGGGGGGTTAGATGAGGAGGGGGGGAGAGTTGAGACCAAATGGCGTATAAAGCGAAGAGAGAGATTAATTCCTGTTCACGGCGCAAACGGGAATCCGGATGGCCTCTGTGTAAGGACAAACCGAACACAGATAGGTGTTGCAAGGAGTGACCGGTGGAGCGGAAATGGCGTGAGACCGGTGTGTCGTTCGCAAGGTGGATGTCACGAAGGTGTTCCGCGAACCGGTCAGCCAAGCGGCGTCCCGTTTTGTCGATGTACAAGGATTGCAGAGAGAGCAAGAGACGCAATAGATAATATTGCTGGAGGTGCAGGTGAAGGAGTGGATGATGGGATAGGGTCGATGGTGGGTGCTAGTGAGGCGGGTGGTGTTGGAGAGGTAAGGGCAAGTGCGGCAACGTGGGCGGGAGCAGGGGAACGAGCCGGGTTGGGAGGTAGGGTCAGGGAAGGAGCTATGGACCAAAAGGTCTCGAAGGTTTGGGCTCGTTTGAAAGAGGGGAGGGGTCGGTTAGGGAAGAGTGTGAAGTGGACGGGTCGGACTGGAGATGACGGAAAGCTCGAAGAATGGTGCGTTGGAGACGTAGGGTCGTGGGGTGGTAAGTGAGGGGAAATGGGGCGGGAGACTACAGGGCGGGTTCGGGGAGAGAGAGATACACGGTCCACGGACCGTGCTCTGGCAAGGGCGGTGTGGATAGTGGTGAGGGGGTATCCACGTAGGGTGAAGTGGTTAGCCATACGTTGAGACTGAGTCTCAAAGTCATGGTCGTCACTACAGAGCCTACGTAGACGGAGGAATTGGGAATAGGGGATGGAAAGCTTGGTGTGTTCTGGGTGGGAGGAAGAGAAGTTGAGGTATGAGTGTGAGTCTGTGTGTTTGTAGTGAATGGAGGTGGTAAGAGTGGAGTGAAGAATGCTAACCGAAATGTCGAGGAAGGAGACAGAGGTGTTGGAGATAGTGGAAGTGAAGTGGAGGGCTGGATGGAAAGATTGGACGAAAGAGAGGAAGGAATCTAGATGTTCACGGGCGAGTGAGGTGGCACCGATAATGTCGTCAATGTAACGACCATATAGTTCAGGAGTGGGACCAGTGAAATTAGAGAATATTTGGGCCTCAACATAGCCAACGAACAGGTTCGCATAGTTGGGGCCCATTCGCGTTCCCATGGCCACTCCCGAGACCTGATGGTAGAACTCGCCCGCGAACGAGAAGCAGTTCAGAGTAAGGACAAGTTCGGCCAGACGAATGAGTGTGGAGGTGTCAGGTACAGGGTTAGAGCGGAGGTCAAGAAAGTGTCGAAGGGCCTGCAGTCCTTCGTGGTGAGGGATAACAGTATAGAGGCTTTGGATGTCCATAGTAAAAAGGATTTTGGATGAGCCGGGAGGAAAGGAGAAAGAGTTGAAAAGCCGGAGAGCATGGTTGGTATCGTGGATGTGGGAGGGAAGAGATGCCACTAGGGGGGCAAGGACACGGTCGAGGTATTTAGAGATGAGCTCCGTGGGGCAGTTACAGGCGGAGACGATGGGGCGGCCAGGGTTGTTGGGTTTGTGGATTTTGGGGAGGAAGTAAATGGTGGAGGTACGTGGGGTTCGCACAATTAGGTTGGATGCGGTGCGGGGGAGACGGGAGGACGAAATGGGGTCGTGGACAGTAGAATATACCGTCTGTTGGTAGCTACGTGTGGGGTTAGAGGGCAGAGGGGAATAGAAGGAGGTGTCATTGAGTTGGCGGAAATCCTCGGCCCTATAGAGGTCCGCGCGCCACACCACTACAGCTCCACCCTTGTCAGCCGGTTTGATGATAATGTCAGCGCGCCGTTGGAGGGAACGAAGAGCCAAGAGCTCAGCCGGGGAGATGTTGAGGCGGCGTTGGCGCCTGGAGAAGTTGAACCGCTCCAATGCACGCTGACAAGCGCCCGCGAAAAATTCCACTGCTAGGAACTGGCCAGGGGCAGGAGTCCACGGGGATGGTCGGCGGCCCAGGCCAGTGAAGCAGTCCTCTTCGTTGGGTGTGGGTGGCGAGTCGTGGTAATGCGCACCCAACCGGACACGGCGCACAAAGCTGTGGACATCAACTCGCGTCTGGAATTCCTTACAGGATGGAGTGAGGGGGATGAAACGCAGACCCCTACCAAGGACGGAGCGTTCAGCCGCAGAGAGGGGAAGATCAGGGGGAATGGTAACAACAGACGGAAGTGGAGAAGGGGTGGGTGGAATAGAAGTAGGAGGGGTGGTAGGTCTCGTGGAGGTGTGTGGGGGTGGTGGGGGGCAGTAGGGTTAGGTGTAGGTGGATGGGGCCTATCGGGAGGGGAGAAGGGGTTGTAGGGAGGGGCAGTGGGGTTAGGTGTGGGTGGATGGAGCCTATCGGGAGGGGAGAAGGGTGGTGGAGGAGTTGGGGTAGTGGCGTCGGGTAGGGTGGAATGGAAGAGTGATTGGAGTTTACGAAGTTTGGTATCAGAAAGAAATTGATGGAAGAGTTGATTCAAATGGATAATGAAGCGTAGCGTGTTTGGAGCATAGAGAGGCGGCAGAGAGGAGAAGAAGGTGGAGAAAGCAGGAGAAGAAGGCGGTTGATGGCATGTAGTTAGAGAGATTGGAGCGAATGGTGCCCGCATAAGGCGTAAGATGTGGTGCGGAGTATGGGTAAGATGGAAAAATCCGAGTGGAGAGCAGGGTGGAGTGGAGGCGGAAACCTTTAGGGATGAGTCGGTGATGTAGGCAGCGGCTTAGGAAAGAGACATGGCTAGAGAAGCGGGTTTTTTAAAAAAGAAGTAGAGAGAGATTAACGGACGGCTGAAGGCAATATACAGGAAGTGAATGGAGATGATCCTTCAAACGGTGATGGAGGGTGAGGAGGTAGGACCTAGGATCCGGCATGATGGGATAGCGGAAAAAAAACAAACGTTCGAAAAAACAAAAAAAACAAAAAACAAAAAATTATCGTATGAAAAAAATAGAAAAAAGGGGAAAAAATAAACGTTCAAAAAAACAAAAAGATAATAAAAAAATAAAAAAAATAATAATCGTATGAAAAAACTAGATAAGTAAGCGATAGGGGCAGAAAAGACGGGGCAAACGGAAAAGGGAAAGAAAGAAGGGAAGCAGAGAGAGGGGGAGGCAAAAAAGGGGGGTGCAGGCAGAGGAAACGGAGTATGGACATCCAGAGAGGGAAGAAAGACGGAAAGGAGAACAAAAATGCAGGAAAATGTGGAAATCATGAAATGAATGTAAAAAAAAGGTGGTAATAAAGAAAAATAAAAATACAACAAGGGACAGTTTATGCGAACAAGTTCAAGGTTGAAAGTTCCAGGTGAGAAATGTGTAGACGTCGTGTATATTTTTTAAGGATTTCACATCAATGCAAAGTCACTTTGATCCGCGAAAGAGAGGTGCAGC
The DNA here is from genome assembly GCF_006345805.1 of Octopus sinensis. NCBI lineage: Eukaryota > Metazoa > Mollusca > Cephalopoda > Octopoda > Octopodidae > Octopus > Octopus sinensis. The sequence continues at coordinate 81,471,633 of NC_042998.1, forward strand.
CAATGGTAAGTATCCAAGAGGTAAAGAAAATCCAAGGTAGAGGTAAGTGTTGATAGTGGTATTGGTAGAATATAGGATGAAAGTGAGACCACGTGAGGGCATAATATATAACGGGAAGCTTTATGAAAATAGACAAAAGACGAAGGCAGGTGGAAAACAAACAAACAATTGTATTAGTATGGCGCTCAGGAAATAAATAAAACAAGTCTTTAACGTTTCGAGCCTACGCTCTTCAACAGAAAGATACACAGAGAGAAAAAAAACACAGAAAGAAGGAGAGAAAAAAAATGCGTGCAGTAACTAACGAATCAACATGGCGATCTGATTTCGGCCAGAAGTCAAAGATCAAACATGAGACGCGAGAGCGAAATAAGGGGAGATAATAGGGTTGATAACAGGGTTGAATGACCACCTATTAGTGCGTAGGAGGGGTCTGGACGTGTGTATGTATAGGGTTGGTGTATGTATTAGTATGTATAAGGGTGTGTGTGTGTGTGTGTATATGCCTTTCCCTTCGAAATAGAGGCGACTGAAGAAGGGAAATTTTCCTTGTGTTGTATGTCTTGTACTCTGTTTTTTCGTTGTTTAAAAAATGTCCGTTTTCTTGTTTTGTTTTTATGTTTTCGTTTCCCATTGTGTTCGACGTTTTTTTGGTGTCCTATACACATATATGCATGTATATATACATATAGATGTAGGTACGTACATATATGTATGTATATATGCATATGTTTTATTTATCATTTTGTTATTATATATACATATATATATATGAGTGTGCGTGTGTGTATGTGTGTTTGCATATATAGACACATTTCTTTATGTGACACTCACATACACACATACATCGTATATATATATAAAGTGATGGTTTATTGCCAACTTAATGTGGCAGTCCCAGCAACGAGAAGAATGCTACTGCTATTTAGCCCCAGGAAATACCGTTTCCAGTTGTCTATGTGAGACAAGCGTACTGTGTTCTTAAGTTTTCAAACAGGAGAGATAAGCACTTCCACTCAGGGAAGCTAGCTTTCATAGACTAGTTTCAGGGTCATTACTCTTCATCAGTCTGGAGTAGCTTGGCTTTCTAGCTGTCGATGCCTATTCACCTTTGAAAACATAAAATTTCAAGTGAAATAAATTCATGGAATTACAAAATTAGAAACATTGCATTTCTAAATCTTTCAGAGAGACTTATACAACATCAGCACGATAAAGTGATGGTTTGGCGCCAACTTAATGTGGCAGCCCTAGTTTTCAAAGTTGAATAAGCATCAACAGCTAGCAAGCCAAGCTACTCCAGACTTATGAAGAGTAATGACTCTGAAACTAGTCTCTGGTTTCTGGCTTTGCTGGGTTACGGGGCTTATCTCCCCTATTTGAAAACTTAAGGACACAGTACGCCTGTGACACATAGCCAACTGGAAACGATGTTCCCTGGGGCTAGATAGCAGTAGCATTTTTCCCTTTGCTGGAACTGCCACATTAATTTGGCAGCAAACCGTCGCTTTATCGTGCTACTATTGTATAAGTCCCTCTGAGAGAATTTAGAAATGCAACATTTCTAATTATATATATATATATATACACGTGTGTGTGTGTGTGTGTATGTATTAGCTTGTAAAATGTACTATGTAATTTATAAAGCACTATGCAATTTACATCATATACACAAGTGCCCACATGTAAAATAACTTATACACTAAACTAAAGCCATTGCTGCAAAATCACTGATTGTCGTCTGGTTTTCTACGTATTGCGAGCTAGAGAAAAATCCTGCTATGTCTAGTGGCCGGGTTTTCACTGGTGAAGATGGGAACAAACAGCTCGAAAGTTTTTCGGCCTGATGATCTCGTGGTCTGCTAGAAGATGGTAAGGGTTCGCTCCCCTGCTTGCAATATATACCTGGTGCATATTGGATCGATAACTAAAAAATCTAAAAGAAAACCTCACAAGAGTAAAATTCACATCAGAGAATGTATCAGGATTCTCCGTACAAGAATATGGAGGTTGCAGATGTGGAACATGTAACAATGACAACTTCAAATGTTTAGGAAATGGTTCCCACATAGTAAATGCAGATATAAACTGCAAGACACAGAGTCTCATATGCTGCATTGCTTTCCCTAGCTGCAAGGAAAATTACACAGGCGAAACAAACAATTCCCTCTGCCAACGTACAAGAATCCACAGACAACACACAAGACAAGACGAATTGCTCTGAGAAAGCATCTATAATCTACGGTGAAGGTAAGTTCAAAATCTTTCCCTTTGACAAATGTTTAAGAGATGACCCCACAGTTCCGAAGAGCAATGGAATTATATTTCATCAAAATATTCTCTCCAAAACTAAATGTTTGAAAGAGAAACAGAAGAACTACATTTTGTCGGAAAGATTGGAAAGAGAAACGGAAGCAATGCGCATGATCACCCCTCTAAATGAAACAAACTATGAACATTACATGGTTCACTCACACAAATGCTGTGCCCAGCTAATACAAGGGAGAACTAATGCAAATGAATGCTACCATGATCGTTGTATTTCTGTCTAACACTATTCACATACCATATAAGGTGACATCAACGTGTGCTAGATTATTTTCGTGTGTGACAAGAAAGCTTCTTCATGATCATTTTACCACTTGACTATTATTTTCTTAATAGTAATGATGATGGATAAAGAGAAAACATCTATATTACACTGTTACTGATATTTCTGAATATTGCTCCAATGTTAATAACGTGTCATCTCTATAAATGATCAGATATATATCATTGGAATTTTGACAACTGTTGTTCTTATGGAATTTACATATACTCGAGAAACCATACTAGAACCATTTTACCACTGATAAGGTAAATTTGTGGAAAAGATCACTTTTGAATTATCTTATCCAAGCAAGCAAGAAAAAGAAAAAGAAATCCCGCGAAAAGATGAAAGTTACTCAAAAATATATTTAAGCAGACCATGCTTTTTCATATAATTTATATCCTACAGCGTGGCTTCCAGATAAATATACAAAATGCATATTACAAAACTCATTTTTTGGAAACGACATGCTTGGCATTCGAGTCGGAGGCTGCAATAGGAACATTTCAGAATATTTGCATGTTAATCAGAGGTCAATCCAGATGATTCGGAAAGAATTGAATGAGTCAAATGCTGATTACGAAGATATGGCAATTCGGGAAACTCACGCTGATCGTTATAAGAAAAGCACTCCTGAATTTGTTAGTGAGATCCAACCATGATTGGCAACGATCCCTCCAAGTCAATCAGGTCTATCGCCAGGGATATAGGAGTGTCTGAGTTATTTATCAGGCAGGTAGTGCATGAAGACATTCGGTATTCCTCATACAAGATGAGAAAGGGCCAATTTTATCCCAAGCCATCAAAGAGAACATCTGCCCACCCCCAACTCCCCAGACTACTACCCCCTTTATTATTATGTACGTGGCGCAGTTGCGCGAGAGAGCAAAAAAACAAAAGAAAACTCCTTGTAATACCAAAGGAGACCGCCCAGAAGAGTTGCAGGAGATTCCGAAGCCGTCTGGAGATCATGGTTCAAGCCAATGGCGATTTTACTGAATAAATTTACTCTTTCCTATTTCAAGATATTTGTATGTAATTTGGTAAATATAGTTGTTAAACTGAGATGTCAGTGTTATATATATGTATATAATGAGCTGATATAGTACTAATCAGCTACATCAATTATTAATTTGTGAGCTCTACTTGTTAGTAAAAATCACTTCTTTTATTCTCAGTTGCCCAGTGTTTCTTTCTGTAGCTTCTATGGAAACTTGGAAGTCTTGGGTGTTGTGTCCCATTAGGGAGTTTTTAAAGGAAACGT
>NC_042998.1:81477986-81482986 GCF_006345805.1 Octopus sinensis
TACATTGCTATATGAATACATATATTTCAAGCAATACCCACATAAACTCACATCCATGTAGAGAACCGTATATATATATATGTGTGTGTGTGTGTGTGTTTATTTTTATTGCTTATACAAGCGTGTGTTTGTGTTGATATTTGTGAATGTGTGTGTGTTTACATAATTCGCACAATGCCACAACAATACACACAGATACACTGCAATAATTTTCCCTTTCTTCATATTTTCCTCCCCTTTGACTCTGTTACTTCTTTTTTTCCTTCTTGCTTTCCTTGCTTTCTTTAAAGACTATATCTGTATTTGTTAAATATTTGTACGTTTTTCCCCCATGCATTTCATTTGCATACAAGTAAGATTGATTTGAAATATTCTCTATTGACGCATTACATACTAATACTTTTCCTAGGGGCTTTTCCAGAAGATCTTTCTTACATTTTATATGTTCAGAGGATTTGTAAATTGGGCTTTGGTTTGATAAGTGCTGTCAAACCAATCTCTTAGCCCCTGGGTGAATTATTTAGGTGATAAATATAATAGAATAGGAAATATGCATACATGCATATATACATAAACACATATATACTTACATACACATGTAAGATATCAATAGAGAGATAGATATCATTCTAGCAGATTAAGTCTTCTGCTTCAATGCTATGAACGTACCAACAAATTTGTTAGTCATGATGGTATATTCTGATAAACGCAGCAGATTTCTATATCTAAAATCAGCAGCATTATCCATCAAAAGGTTATATCGTTTAAGTAGGCTACAAGAATGAAAGCACACTCGTAATACACAAGATAAACAAAAGCAGAGGGCACTAAATATAGTGGCAAGGATCAAATTACTCACTAAAAGACAACACTAATATTCAAAAGTGTGTTCGCCCAAACCGCAAAACCTTATAGAAGAATACTACATATAAATTTACACCAGGACATAATTTAACTGCAAGCAAAATAACACACAAAAAACAAAAATAAAAACAAAATTCAAATTCACCTATTTATCAAGGTATTTATTACAGCTGTTATATATAATGAATTCAAAGAAGATTACATATGCAAATGAAACTCAACTTGATCAACAGATTCGATATTCATAGGCAACAAATACGAAATTCTAAAACCAGACAAATTCTTCTAAGTCAGCATTTAGTACTGTGTACAGGAAACAGATTCCCAAAATTTGAGTGTCATAACCTTAACATTGCATTTCGCCGGTATTCTAGGTTAAGCTGTCCAACGCAAATGGTGTGGACCTTATCCATTACTGTTTTACTTTTGTTCAATTATACCTTTATCGTACTGTAAAGTGTGATCAGTTCCAATGTCTACAATTATTAGTCTTTCTAACCTACACTAGTCTCAATTTCTTCTTGCAATAATTTTGTTCCATCGTGCTACAGTAAATATTTCATATATTACATCGTTTTCTTCTGGTGATAAGTCTTTTCATTCTGCAAATTTCTCAGTTTCAGTGTTTCTTTCATCTATGTTTCCGTGTGATGAAACTTCTTCTTTGGGCAATTATTCTATTATTCTCCTAGCCAGTACATCATGCAATGCACTATGTTTTATGTGATTTCTTAAACGATCGTTTCTTATTCTGTTCTCGCGTTTATATTAATTTCCTCGTAACAAAAGACGTTTCCTGCGTTTGACACTGCAGTTATTTTGCAGGTGAAATTTCACATGAATTTTGTTTTTGTTGTAAAGTGAGTTCCTCTAACTGCTGTGATGTGTGGCTGCTCTTGTACTGTAGTTGCTATTTTTCGATAGTAGCCACAATAATTATTGGTCATCGGATACCGTTGTAACTCTTCGTACCGGAATAGTAAAACACTAATTTCTGTCTTCGACAATAGCTCCACAAGACACCACCTAGAACTGTGACTCACAACTCTTCGACTCCCTCCCGACCCTCTCTTGACGACCGGCTACTGGTCTATTTATAATGGCTGGATCCACCACTTCTTACAGGGAGGAATATACACTTTCAATATACAAGTTTTTCTCTTTGTATGTATTTTTATTTCCTGTATCTGTTTCATCACTTTATCGCTCAGTTTCTTCCAGCTTATTGTTTTACAAAGTAATTATTTAGGAAACTGTACACAAACGTTCGTTTCTTTTAGTATATATTCACCGTTTTGGAAAACAGCATTTTTTAAATGTATGTTATATAAGTGACCTAGAAATGTCTTTAGTGACACTGTCATTCGTTGGTTGAGAAAAAGAAATAAAGGAACTTAAAATACGGTAAGAAATGCTTACACGGCTAAGCATTGACATTTTTCTTGTTCAGTATAAATTCATTTAACAATTGAGAAAATTTTTATGCGTGCAAAATACTGTAAACATTTATGCAATCTGCTCTTGCGGTTACATTGATAATCACAATTTTTTCTCTCCACGAAGAACTGGACTTAGTCTCTAACACTACCATCTCACACCAGTTGTTCTTGCTCGTTCTTTCTACTGCTTACACTAACTAACTTATCTCAGACTGTCGTCTGAAACTGACTGCTATTTGACAGAGTTTAGAATTTATTAGACTTCTTATTTCTTATGATTAATTTGCTGATATTCAAAGAGAAAGACACGTTCATCTATTTTACTTACATGACACTCAGCACTTATTCAAGAGAGAAAATGTAATTGTTTTCAAAATTGTACTGAAATATCTAACTTCAACTCGTATGGTCATTCAACTCCAGCTTTAATTTTCTTTACCTTACTCCTAAAGAACAAGGACAAAGAACCAACACACATGAGCCATCATACATGCGTGCATACGAACACAAACAGAAATATATGTGTAATGTCTTGATTTTATATATACATACATGCATACATAATGCATACATACATACACACACACACACACACACACACACACACATATATATATATATAAAGTAATCACTCACAATATCACGGTTCACCTATCACGGTTTTAATTAAGCTTACGTCGATTCCTCTGTGGTGTTGTTTTGCAATTATAATAAAATGAATATGTACAAATTATAAAAACAGTAAAAAAAATACAGTACAATATTGTTTTTACCTCGCAGATTTTCAACTATCGCGGAGGGGGGTTGGAACGTAACACCCACGATAGTCGAGGGATATATATATATATATATATATATATATATATATATATATATATATATATGTGTGTATGTATATATAGGAAAGGAAAAAAGTAATAATAACAAGGCAGAATGATAAACTGAAAGCAAATTTTAATAAATATGGGTGTAAGAAAGATTTAAAAGTATTTCAAAGCGGCTTTCATGATGAGAAAGAGTGAAAAATAATGTTTTTTCAAAAAAGTAATAATAAATATATACTACTACATCATAGTGTCTTTAAACTTTTAAAGTTCAATAGCATTCCATGGAAAAACTTGTTTGAAGGATTAAAATGCATGTGTTTAAGTGTAGTGTTTTGTTCGGGAAGGTTGGATGCTTATATGTCAAACAGAAAATAGGGTAGCAGTTATCAAGTTCCTGTGGATAAAGGGAGACAATTCTGTGGGTTTTGTACTCTTTAATTGGAATGCTGGATTTTTTGTCAACGGGATGCTTATGTCTATTCTTAGAAATACAAATATATATGTATTGAATTAGGTACGCTATAAAAAGGAATACGGTCACCGTGGAGTTTGCATATTAAGAAGCGTTTGGAATTTTGCGATAAGAAGTTTCGGTTTAGCATTCTGCCTTATTATTAGTATTTTTTCCTTTCCTATCTTTTCTCCACGTACGGTTAACGCAACCCCTCCATTTACTGACTTATCTATCTATTATCTATCTATCTATCTATCTATCTATCTATCTATCTATCTATCTATCTATCTACTATCTATCTCTCTCTCTCTCATCTCTCTCTCTCTCTATATATATATATATATATATATAGGTACAAAAAATCAGGGTGAATATTGATAACTCTAAGCACCTGTATATGCCAGTTAGTGGTGTAGGTGATAGGGTATATTTATCAAAAGAAAAAAAGGATTCAAAGGATTTAGCGGTATATATGTTTCTGGCTTTATTGGACAGTTTATATCAATGCATAATTGATGTTACATGTTTGTCAATAGCCTTCTTCAGGCGCGCACAATTATCAACCAAAGACATGTATTACATTATAGCAGGTTTGAGAAGAAGTTTGGGAAAAAGACAAGTTACGTTGGGGATGCAAATCCTCATAGTCATATATAGCAATGCGAGACACCAAAACAAAACGTCCATATCATTTTTTCACTCGATATAGAATGTGCGCGGCTGAAGAAGGCTATTGACATACATGTTACATCAATTATGCATTGATATAAACTGTCCAATAAAGCCAGAAACATATGTACCGCTAAATCCTTTGCATCCTGTTTTTCTTTTGATATATATATATATATAATATATATATATATATGACCTCGTGAGTACCGTTGGCGATTTTTTTCCTCTGTCTTCCCTTCTCAGGATCTTTCCTTCTCCTATGTTTCCGACGAAGAGCTCCGCTCGAAACGTTAAACCGTCCTTCTTCCCTTCTTTCCTGAGCGTCCAATAATACTATATTTGTTCCACGTCTTCGCGTTGTTGTGTTTTTTTTGTTCTTTTGTGTTTTCTTGTTTGGATTAACTTCATTTGGTCACATTCCATAGAGAGTGTCTTGCTCAGATTATGAACATTTCAGCTGACCCTCATAATAATAAAAATTATTATTATACCTGCATTTGTCTTAATGTTAACATTGGAAAAATCCACATTTTTCATAAAAGAAGGACCTGGGTTTGCACCTCCTTAGCAAATTTTGTTGCTGAGCCACTGATTGAGAGTGCAAAAGATCCTTACAATTTCACGCCTTTCACATTGCTATTGTTCGCGTTTGGTGGCGCCAGTAGTGAAAGCCACTGGGAGTACCCAAAGAACATACAGGACAAAACGAACACGAACACGACAAAATAATTTTAAATATACAAG